>NW_019943230.1:13797-15080 GCF_002910315.2 Salvelinus sp. IW2-2015 | reverse complement strand
TCCGCCTCTCTCTCCTTTCACCCCCCTCTCTCTCCTTTCATCCGCCTCTCTCTCCTTTCATCCGCCTCTCTCTCCTTTTATCCCCCTCTCTCTCCTTTCATCCCCCTCTCTCTCCTTTCATCCCCCTAGTGTGCTACAGCAGCTCTCATAATAGCCATTGTTTATAGACTAATGACCTTCATTATGTTTGGGGCCTGTTTGTAGCCCCGCCAGAGCTAGTGGATTAGCTAGCCTCATGTCAGCTGGATGTGGAAGAAAGCAGGCTTAAAGTAGCCAACCCAGTGATCATCCTCCTCATCATCATCGCCTSTTAAAAGCCTTCATAATAGCCTAGCAGATGAACATTCAATAAAAAGACTATTGAAGTCGCCCAAATTCAATTTTGGTATTTGAGAATCATCTCATCTTTTTTGATATGGCTTATTGCACATCTGASKCATAGCATTTGTGGTCGTGAGATTTGAAGGTCAGTTGTGTGTAGTGTAGCCTAACAATGTTTGGGTTTAGTCCTCTTGTGTTTCTTTTAGTGTGACCTTTTACATATTTAGAGGTGTAATTAGCCAAAGTGTTTGTGTTAATGTTCTGGGGCACACACACACACTGTCACATTTAGGAACGCATCCAACCAGTGCTCTCCCTGGCATCCGGTACCAAGGGGGTGGGGCCAACCCCCTGTTGCTCACCCATTCTACCATATGCAAATTCCCCCGCCGTCTTTCCCGGCCACGTCATTGGTCGAGGAGGCTCCATTAAGATTCCGGAAGCGTCGTGGCGTGCGCATTATCCCTCACTGTGTCGCCTTGCCAACCGCCTGGCGGGCTAGCGGGCTGTAAATAGAGAGGGCTCCATTCTCAGCTCCCTGGGTAAAGACATGTTAATGCCCAASCATGAGAGGCCTTAAATCTCCCTGACTTTTAGCTGCTTGGGAGCAGAGGACGTGTGGGTGGTGGGGGGCTACTCTGGGTACTCTGCCCTACTCTCTCAATCTCCCTCTTCTCCCATTCCTCTCTCGTCCTTTTCAGGGGCTGGTGAAAATGAAACTTGCCTGTCTGTCTCTATCTCTGAGTTTGCTGGCTAGCTGAGCGCATTCCCAAATGCAGCACAACCGTGCTAAAGAAAGCCTCTAAGAGTCTAATATTCTGTCTAAAGTCAAAAGTAGTGTACTATATAAGGAATAGGGTGCCATTTGGCGCATTAATGTATTCCTGCTCAGTGCAGCACTCAGACACTGGGAGCTCGTTGGGCAGATTGAAGCCCCTGCTACCATTCAAATGAACAAGCTT
>NW_019943230.1:11786-13772 GCF_002910315.2 Salvelinus sp. IW2-2015 | reverse complement strand
GTCTAAAATGTTTTATGGTCAGTCTCTGCCTAGCGAACTCTTTGATCGTGACCACTGAAATACATGCTATGTCAACATTTTAATGCGGATGGTTTTGCCACACACCCAATTGTGACATTGTTAACACCTTTGTACTTTGCCTCACTGTCATGAGATGCTAGCTTCTGTCTCCAAAATGGCATCTCTACTAACTCCAGTTTCCCACAGTCTTCCCATGAAACGGCAGGGTAAGTGTGGAAACTCCATCAGAAACGTGGGAGGATTAGGAAGGGAGGGGAGGGGAGGCAGGTTATATTCGGGACAGAAGGGAACAGCTTTCATCCCTAAAAATCGTCAACAGATATATGCCAGACTATCAACAATGGTCAGACTGAGTTCAATGCCCACAGCCTGTCTCTCTGTGTGTGTTTCTGTGTTCCTGTCTGTCACAAATGCCTTCCGCAGAAAGATCCAGAACATCTCACAGATATTACTCTGGAAAGAGTTTCAGCCAGTGAGGATGGTAGCTAGTCTAGATGGAGAACCCAGTGACTTATCCTCTAATATTACCAATTTTGATTTCATTACAGGTAAACTTTCCCTGGTTTGCACTCCAAATGGCACCCTATTCCTATATAGTGCACTACTTTTGGCTGGAGATGAGTCAAAAGGGCTGCGGGGGAACACTGATAGGATGCTGTAATGCAGGCTAATGCAGAGAGGTGTGAGCATGCACAGTCAGGTGCTGTTAGTTGGTACTTCGCAAAGGAGATGAGGGAAATCACCTGCTTCTRCRTTTTTTTGGGGGGGGTCTATATTTGTTGGGAGTTTATGTTCAGGGAAAAAAGGTGTGTGCTGYGTGTGTGGGTGTGAATATTTTAGTTTTAATACGTGTGTGTGCACTTCATGTTCCTCKTTTGCACGTATGTGGTTGTCGTGTGTGTGTGTATTTATTGGTTTTCTCCTAATGCTGATCTCATGATTGTGACACTCCCCACCCCCACTCCTGCACGGACTATCTGAAACAGTCTCCTCGTACAAACCTACTGCAGTCAGTTTCTCTAAAACGTCATCTCCATTCCTCTCCTCCCCTTTTAAAACCTGAGGATTTGTCCAAACAAGCTAAGTGGGTCTAATCTGGTGCGTACACCTGTTATACAGACATGTTAACCACACCACATTGAGTTACTCTAAGAATCCTCCACAGAACACTCAACCAGACAAGCAGCCAAGCAGCACCAGGAATAAAAGAAACAGCAATGGACAGGGACAAGGCGTGGAATATGACGTCCAAAAGAGAGGGGGAGGAAGACGGAAAAGAGGAATAAATCCCCTTAAACCAGGGGCCTGTGACCTTTCTTAAATGTGTTTTCTGTAGCAAGGCAATTGGCGATTTCCCCAGAGGTGGGACTGACTGGACTGGGCCAGGCAGGCTGCTCAGTAGCTCTAGTGAAGGGAAAAAAGCCATGGCTAGTACTTTCTGAGTTGAAGTCAGTAACAGGTTGGGCCATTCTATCAGGGCCTCTCTCTCTCTGTGTTGAGAGAACAGGGATGGAGAAATGGCCGTTGATTGAGTTCTTAAAAATACTCCTTCCTTCCAACAATCGGTTGTGAAAAAGCGAAGGAGGGAGCATGCGCTGAGGAAAAAGAAGACTGGAAAGAGACTGTTGATGGATGGCCTGGCAGAGATGTACTACTGCATGGCAACAAGGGGGGAAATGGAGAGATAAAGAGGAAAGAGAGAGTAAACAAGTGTGAATGGGAAAGGGCCTGGAGATCAGAGACCTTGGGAGTCCCTCCAGCCTGTTTCACTGGGTTTGAGAGAGCGAGACACACACACACAGATAGGTCTAATGCACATAGATTTAGCCCCAAACCTCCTTTTCTCCAAATCCCTTCTCATATGTTAGCATTTTTACCAGGGCTTACAGGGATTAAAGTGGGCACGGCTGGCCGGCTTGTGTCGGGAACGGAGAGATCCAGAAAGATGAGTGTAGAGGAGAGGAC
>NW_019943230.1:0-11662 GCF_002910315.2 Salvelinus sp. IW2-2015 | reverse complement strand
TCAAACTGTGTGTGCGGTAGATGGGCTACTTCGTCTGTGTGTATGTGTGTGTAATCCTCCATTGCCTGACATACAGTAACTATACTAGTCATATCAGCACAGTTTGGCCCACAGTATGCTGTTAGTATGTTTGAAAGCATCGCTTGCAATTTTCTTGAACCTTCCCTCAGTTATATTTAGCAAAATTTGAAAGATGGGCAAATAATTTGTATAGCCTACAGTTGGGTTTCTGCATTTTCCTTTGTCAGCTAACTTAGCATTGGCCTACATTGAAGTCCATTATTTTCCATGAACCTAGGCCTGGATGGGTTCTATGCTACAGTGCATTCGGAAAGTTTTCAGCACCCTTGACTCTAACCTTTTACATTGCAGCTTATTCTATAATTGATTAAATTAAATTTTAATCAATCTACACACAATACCCATAATGACAAAGTGAAAACAGTGTTTAGAACTTCTTGAAAAAAAAACAAGAAAAAAAACAGAAATACCTTAATTAATACTGATAGTATTCAGACCCATTTGCTATGAGACTCGAAATTGAGCTCAGGTGTTTCCTGTTTCCATTATCGTCCTTGAGATGTTTCTACAACTTGATTGAGTCCACCTGTGGGAAATTCAATTGATGGAATGATTTGGAAAGGCACACACCTGTCTATATAAGGTCCACAGTTGCAGTGCATGTCAGAGCATAAACCAAGTCATGAGGTCAAAGGAATTGTCCGTGAGGCGTTTTGGAATATTTGCATTCTCTACAGGCTATGTTTATACTGTGGAGTAACTACAATGTTGTTGATCCATCCTCAGTTTTTCCTGTCACATTCATTAAACTCAAACTGTTTTAAAGTAACCATTGGCCTCATGTTAAAATCCTTGAGCGKTTTCCTTCCTCTCCGGCAACTGAGTTAGGAAGGACGGCTGTATCTTTGTAGTGACTGGGTGTATTGATACACCATCCAAAGTGTAATTAATAATTTCACCATGCTCAAAGGGATATTCAATGTCTGCTTTTTTTCCCCCATCTACAAATAGGTGCCCTACTTTGCATGGCATTGAACAACCTCCCTGGTCTTTGTGGTTGAATCTGTGTTTGAAATTCACTGTTCGACTGAGGGACCTTACAGATAATTGTATGTGTGGGGTACAAAGATGGGGTAGTAATTCAAAGATCATGTTAAACACTATTATTGCACACAGTGATTCCATGCAACTTATGTGAATTGTTAAGCACATTTTTACTCCTGAACTTTCTTAGGCTTACCATRACAAAATGGTTAAATACTGACTCACTCAAGACATTTTAAGCTTTTAATTTTTAATTACAAAGTAAAATAATAATCTAAAAATATAATTCCACGTTCACATTATGGGGTATTGTGTGTAGGCCAGTAACACACCATTTCAATGTAATCCATGTTAAATTCAGGCTGTAACGCAACAACATGTGTAAAAAGTCCATGGATGTGAATTCTTTCTGAATGACTGTATGCAGTGGAACGACAAGGTCAATGGACTTCTAGGAGAGAGAGGCCTACTTAACTCTACATTAACCACCATTTCCTCAAACTATAGTGTACATCTAAGCCCCTAACCATCAGTTACATCATAAGTTGGCCTTTTAGGTGTGTCTGTGTGTGTGGTGCATGTTACCCAGAATGGGCTCGATCCATGTCTGACGCATGGCCCCAATCTGTCGTATGTCTCTCCCGGCTCACATCTGGAGCAATGGGTTTTCCTCTGGATAGACACACATGCTGTACACACACACTCTGCCCACACACACACTGCCCAGAGATGCATTTCCATGGTCGTATGATGCAGAGGACGCTTTAATATTGTATGAAACCAGAAGAGTCAGTGTAAATAAACCACACACCGCCCCCCCCATCAAAACACACTTGCTTCATCATGGGAGAACATCTTGATAGTTTTGTGGTTTTGCTGCGGTAAGAGTGTAGTATGAAAAAGCAGGACATTTCACTTCCTCTCCTCCTCCTATTCCCCTTCCTCCTTCCCTTCTTTTTTCTCCTCCTCGTCCTAGATGGTGCTCTGCCATGTGCCGGTCATCCCTGGCTGCCTTGTGGTTTTAGCACTGTGCCCACTCCTCTCTGTCTCCTTCCCTCTCTCGCCTTCCCTGTATGACAAGCTCATAGTGAAAGCCGATGCCCGGGGATGTGTGCTCACTCACTCCCTCTCTCTCTCTCTCTCCCCTCTCACTTACTCACCATATCTCTCTCCTCTCTCTCTCTCTCTCTCTCTCTCTCTCTCTCTCTCTCTACTCTTTCTCTCTCTCCCTCTCCTTCTCTATCTCTCTCTCTCTCTCTCCTCTTTCTCTCTCTCTCTCTTCTCCTCTCTTCCTCCTCTCTCTCTCCTTCCCACCCTCTCCCTTCCTTCCCTCCCTCCCTCTCCCTCGACTTACTCACCATATCTCGTCTTCTCTCATTCGTTCTTCTCTTCATTTCGTTCCGAGTATCAACCGCAGGAACAGACAGGAATTGGTTAGAGAGAGACTGCTGACGGACTGGCCTACGTCACCTCGTGTCGCCTCTCTCCGCCCACTGACACAGACACTTATCTCACACACTAACACTGTTCATCTTGCTTGCGATTACACACAACAGCTCTCTCTCTCTCTCTTCTCTCCTTCACAGACACACGCCGCTCTGCTCCAGCTGAATGCTTTATGTAAGAGGTTTGTTGGTCCTAGAGGAAAAACTCATGAATGCAGGCATATTATTGCCTGCTACTGGGAAGCTATAGGCAAGAGAGAGTTTAAGCACACTCATAATATCATCTCCCATGTACAGTTGGATATCAGAGTATTCACCCCATTTTAGGAAAAAATTTTGTCACATTTTGTTTGCGTTAAAAGTGGATTGAAGTGGATTTAGAAAGGTGATTTTGTTGTCATTGATCTAACAATACTTCATGTCAAAGTTACAAGAACAATTCGACACATTTTTACAAATTAAAACATAGTAACTCAAAATAGTTATGGCATCAGTGATGGCGCCGGGTGGGGCAGGGGCTGCCGTTTTATTGGGCTCTCAACCTATCATGAATTTTGTTTATTTTTTTGCGTAGTGTCGTCTAACTTGGTTTTGTACATAATGTTGCTGATTAACCGCTCTTATGACCCGAAAAGAAGCTTCTGGACATCAGAACTGGGATTATTCACCTCAAATTGGAACGAAGGAGTTCTTCAATTGAGTCGGACGCAAGGATATACTGCAGACACTGACAACAGGCCCCAGATCCCGGATTCGGCTGGAGAAGAAGGACGATATTAGGGGCAAAGATCAGCTGCCTTTGCAAGGATTCAGGCGACGAGTGAGGTATCTGCCTTGCTCTCCGTTCTCTAGCTAACGTCATTTCGCTGGAAAAGAAATGGGACGAACTGAAAGACCTTATATTGCTTACCAACGGGAAACATGGAAAAACTGTTAATATCTTAGTTTCAAACCGGGTGCATGGGCGGAACTGACCGACATTAAGAAACATACCAGCTGGGCGGGTCAGACACTATACGGCAGACAGAAACAGCAGACTCTGGTAAGACACGGGAGCGGGGGCTATGCATTTATGTAAACAGCCAAGCTGGTGCAATTGATAGCTAAGGAAGTTCTCAAAGTGTGGAAGTTTTGCTCCACATGAGAGTAGAGTTATCTCATGATAAGCTGTAGGACCATACTCTACCTAGAGAGTTTTTTCATCTTGTATTTTTCGTTTGCTGTCTACATACCACCACAGAGCAAGGTTGGCACTAATGCCAGGGAAACTTCAATGAGTTTTACCAAATTCTATCAGGCATGTTAAATGTTGGAAGCAGAGGGAAACAATTTGAGGACCCCCTTTACTGCCACACACAAGAGAAGCGTACAAAGCTCTCCCTCGCCCACCATTTGGCAAAATCTGACCATAACTCTATCCTCCTGATTCCTGCTTACAAGCAAAAATTGAAAGCAAGAGCACCAGTGACTCGGTTATAAAAAAAGTGGTCAGATGAGCGGAATGCTAAACTGCAGGACTGTTTTGTTAGCACAGACATGAATATGTTCTGGGATTCTTCGATGGCATGGGAGTACACCACATCAGTCACTGGCTTTATCAATTAAAGTGCATCGGAGGACGTCTGTCCCAACAGTGAATGCACGTACTATACCCCAACAGAAAGCCATGGATTGCAGACAAACATTCGCACTGAGCTAAAGAGTAGAGCTTGCCGCTTTTCAAGGGAGCGGACTCTAAACCGGACCATCGAGAGATCCTGATGGATGCTGCATCACTTCCTGGTAGGCAACTGCTCGGCCTCCCGACCGCAAGGCACTACAGGGGTGTGTGTTACGGCTCAGTAACATCACGGGGGCCCAAGGCTTCCTGCCATCCGGGACCTCGTATACCAGGCGGTGTCAGAGGAAGGCCCTAAAAAATGTCAGACTCTATCCACCCCTAGTCATAGACGGTTCTCTCTGCTCACCGCACGGCGCACCAAGTCTAGGTCCAAGGCTTCTTTAACAACTTCTACCCACAAGCCACAAGACGGAAACAGCTATCAAATGGCTACCCCCCCCCCCACCCCCCCCCCCCCCCCCCAGCTGTACTACTCTCTGTTATTATCTATGCTAGCCCACTTTAATAAACCCTACCACAATTCACCTCGACACCGGAAGCCCCCACACATTGACCATTGACTCTGTACAGGTACCCCTGTATATAGCCCCACTATTGGTATTTACTACTGCTTTTTAATTATTTGTTTTTCTTATCTCTTACTTTTTGAGGTATTTTCTTTCACGCCACTTGTCGTTAAGGGCTCTTGTAAGATAACCTTTCACTTAAGATTCTAAACCTGTTGTATTCGGCACGTGACAAATAAATTTGATTTGAATAAGTATTTAATACCACTTTTTGTTGAGGCAAAGCCTGAATTAGTTCAGAAATGAAATGTGGCTATGTACAATGTGGCTGTAAGCTACATTGAGGGGTTGACCTTATTTTCTTCTCAGTCCCGATTGTGGCGCAGCGGTCTAACGCACTGCAATATCATGCTTGAGGGGTCCACTGACAGCCATCCTGGTTCGAATCCAGAGGCCGTGTGATTGGATGTCCCATAGAGGGCGGCACAATTGGCCCAGCATGTCCGAAGTTTGGCCGGTGTAGGCCGTCATTGTAAATAAAATTTGGTTCTTTACGTGAACTTGCCTAGTTAAATGTCAAATAAAAAAATACAACATCTGTAAGGTCCTTCGGGTCAATTATTGAATTTCTAGCACAGACCAAGGAGCTTTTCGAAAGGCCTCGTAAAGAAGGGCCAGTGATGTTGGTAGATGGGTAAACAAATAACAAAAACCAGACAATTGAATATCTCTTATGCATAGTCAAGGTTAATAATTGATGCTGTGGATGATGTAATGCAAACCACTCACACACATCAAAGTTGCAGTGTCCTTCTGAACTGATCTGCAGGACATGAAGGAAACGTGCTCAGGGATGTCACCTGTGGTGATTTTTAAAATGGAATACAGAGTTCAATGGCGGTGTTGGCGGAAAAAACTGGAGAATGGATCAACATTTGTGTGATTCCACATAATGACCAAATGAAAATGGAAAGAAAAGTATACAAAATAAAATATCCCAAAACATGCACGTAAAGTAATATTGCAAAAAATGAACAAGCAAGAAATACACTTTGGTTCCGAAATGCAAAGCCTATGTTGGGGTAAATTTTCAAGGATTAAATAGAAACAGGATGATCTAAGGCACCAGGCAAAATCCTAGAGGAAACCCGATTGTCTCTTTTCACTAGACACTTGGAGAGGATTCACTTTCAGGCAGCGACATAACCTACAACACCAAGCCAAATTCGACATGGGAGTTGCGTACCAAAAAGACAGTCAATGTTCCTGATTGGCGAAGTTACAGTTTTGACTGAAATCTGCTTAATTCTTTGGCAAGACTTGAAAATTGCTGTCTAGCCATGATCCCCTTGACAGAGTTTAAATAACTTTTTAAAAGATAATGGCCAAATGTTGCACAATCCAGGTTGAGCAAAGTCTGAACTTAGTGCTGTTACGGTGACCGCATTACAGCCACACTGGCGCTTCACAAGTCATGGCGGCAGTCAAATTCACTGTGAACATTTAGTCACCGGTAGATTAGGGCTTCTCCAGCTCTGATGGCTGCTGATGGTCATTAGTAGCCTACCAAACTTGCTATTCTGATGGCTGCTGAATGGGTCATTAGTAGCATACAAATGTGCTAAACAGCCTGATAACTCAGCACTCTATTGTCCCTTAATCACTCTGACATCAATGCAAATGTATTTATAAGTCTAATCAAACACTTCACGAGAGCCCATGAGCTCATGTGCGCAACATGTCTATAGGCTATGCAATTGCATGAGAAACAAGAGTGATGGGCCTCTATTAAAAAGGGGAGGATTCTCATAAAGTTTTCTAGGTTAGGCTAGGCCTACTATATTCTATGTTTTCAACTTCCTAAATTAAGCATAGTGTTTTCTTTTTACAGCAGGAGATAGCTAACCTGGCTGGCATGGGAAAGTGTCCTCCATCACAATTGAAGTAATAGATGAACAAGTATTTTCCCCCTGCCCTGTTGGAGACAGGGTGCATGATAATCGTTACTCCCTATGTAGCCCACAGCCATATGGCATAGCCAATCAGGGCCTAAACATAAGGGGACAACTCTGAGTACTGCTATTCTGTTCGGTCTGAAAATAGACACATTTTCTTCATATGTTTCTTTAGACTTGTTATTAAAATTAAGAATGGATTTATTGTGGTGGCTAGTATTTCAGTAGAATTTGTTTTGATTCCAAATGTATATGTTACGAAGGTTTGCATCAGTGGCGTGTAGGCTATGTGTGATTTTCAGGAGACGCTAAATGTGTTTTGTTATTAACGAGTTAAATTACTGGCAGTTATATGCTTGACAAATCAACGGCTGACACAATGTTAATGGACCGCCAGAGCCCTAGTTCTTAACAGGGCAAAAGAGTAATTTCAATATATATTCCGATATTTCAAGCCACATTTCATCGGACTTCATAACTGGTTTTAAAGTCAAATACAAATCTGATTCCTGGCCTGTGTTGAATGGCAAATCTGATTGTGTTATATATTTTTTAAAATCTGAAATGGTTTTATTACTGTTATTTGGCATATCTTGTTGCCTTGCTAACTTCTGTTTGACTAGAAACATGTGTAGATAACAGCTTGTTAAATTGTTTACAAACAAAGGTTAAGTGATTGTGCTAGAGAAAGCCAAACAGCTACCTAGCTGCTTGTTGACTTGCTGTCCGTAGGCCAAAAAAATACCTTGTTTTCAAAGGATCATCTCATCCTTATCTTACACTGAATTTTTGAACATCAAATCAAACTGGAAACGTCCATGGCAGGCCATTGTCACCGTAGCTTTGCTACATAACTCGTGACTGATAGGAGCACACCAACAGGCAGACTACACCACTCTGACAAAAACCCATCGTTACTATTGACAACTTGAATAGCCATGGGGGCCAGCAAATGACTGCTGTTATGAACACATCCTAAATCCATTTGGTCACTTGGAATCCAAAACGGATGTGAAAAACACAAAACAAGCTGATTTGAGCATTAAGGCCTGCAGATGAGAACAAGGCGTCAGAGACTTTACCCAAGAAGACTTTACATCTGTAATCCCGCTTGCCAAATGTCTTCTCTAAATATGTATTGACTTATTCTATCCACTTTGACATTACATAGTATTTGTTAGATCATTAATGAAATCCATTTTAATTCTCATCTTAAAATTATTTATTTCTTTGTTAACACAATAAAATGTGAAGGAAATCCAATGAGAAGTGAAAAATGACGGATGATACCCACTGTATTGGCTGTTGCTATATATTTAAAGCCAAACGTTCATCTCCTGTTTATTGCTTTGTTTTTGACACAGACATTAGTGCGATCAAGTTAATGTCATGATAAAAGACACTGACGTGTTGGATAAGATATAGAGTGGCTATAGGTTAGGAACAAAGGATTATTAGGTCGCCTTGACATTTTGTGAAATTACATTTGTGTCTCACAAGTCGATCCTTCTGAGGGACAGAATAAGCAACGCTACAGTGACATTTGGGAAAGGGTGTGTTAGGTCTGTATCACTCTTTGAAACTAGACTAACTCATTTATGTTCAGTTTGTGTGTGGAATGTATCACCATGGAAAACCAGTGCCCAGTTGCTTGGAGCTTGATGGGCTGTAAGGTAAAATAATACTTCCTCTATGATGCTTTAATACACACACACACACCCACCTCTCTCCGTGCCTTACAATGTTTCCCTGAAAGACTGACAATTTGCAGAAGAGTCCCTCTTAGGCTACGCTGGTGTGTCCCATTATGTGACCTGCACTGTGCCTGTCTTCCACTTCTTTTTTCACTTCAGTATTTGACTCCCTGTCAAGAGCTGTTCTGTAGTAGAGATCAGAGATGATGCTTATTGTTATCTGTTTCTGCTTGACGGCCCGTACGACTCTCATGAGACAGCTAGGATCTCTACCTGCACCTCTCCTTGTCCTTCAGTACACACATCTGTGCTTGTGCCGCATGAAAGCAATTGCACACACACAAAAATTATACACACACCGCCACATGGACCTTACGATGATTGAGACCCTCTATATTGCTGTCCTCCCTGTCGGGATCTGGGAGGATTTAGTTCCACACACACCACACACACACACACACACACACACACACACACACACACACACACACACACACACAACCCTTCTCCCTCTGGTGGTGCCGCACAAGGGACAATCTGAATCCCAGAGAAGTGGCAGGAACCACTAATGTAGTACTGATGAGTACTGGGCGGGCCTGAGACAGGACAGCCAGGAGCCCAACGGGACTCCTCAACCACCAGCACACTTAACCTGTCAGAACCAAAACCAACACTTTTATTATAATCAGAAAAACCATAGCACTTTAGCATGTTCTGCATTATGGATTGTGTGTCTCTGATGTAAATGCCAAAGCAGATGAGAGCTTGTCTGGATTTGCAATAAAATTGATTTTCTTTTTGAGTTGATGCTGCACTTAAGCCGACTTTTTATGATTTCATTCTTTGGACTCTTCCCTTGTTAATCCAACGTGGAGTGAATGGGAGAACCTGGGTATTTTTAATATGTATTCACGGCACGCATTGCCTTGTCTGGATGGAGGACTGCTTTGCTGACTCCAGGGTCTAGACTAAAGCCATAGGGACTAGGCCACCATTTGATGGGTGTATCGTACTTTGTCATTACATGTCATTTAAATGGATGGAGGTGACGACGTGAATCTCCAGGCGAGGAAAATCTGCACCTTAGGTAGGTGGATGCGGTTTTCACTGGGACTCCACTTTAAAATCAAATCAAATTTTATTGCCACATCACATGGTTAGCAGATTTACATGCGCCAGTGTTGACGAAATGCGTTTTGTGCTTCTAGTTACGGACCACCATGCAGTAAATCTAACAAGTAATCTAACGATTTCACAACTACCTTATACACACACAAGCTGGTAAAGGAATGATAAGAATAGTTACATATAAATATATGAATATCGATGGCCAACCGAACGGGCATAGGCAGTAGATGGTATAGAGTACAGGTATTACATATTGAGATGAGTAATGTAGGTATGTAAACATTATATAAAGTGGCCGTTTGTTTAAAGTGACTAGTGATACATTTATATTTATCAATTTTTTTATTATTAAAAATGGCTAGGAGATTTGAGCAGTATAGTGGCATTCAGCCACTCAATGTTAGTGAGGTGTTTAACCAGTCTGATTGGCCCTTGAGATAGAAAGTGTTTTTCCGTCTCTCGTCCCAGCTTTTTGATGCCCCTCTACTGACCTTGCCTTCTGGATGATAAGCCGCGTGAACAGGCATTGGCGCGGGTGGTCTGTTTGTCCTTGATGATCTTTTTGGCCTTCCGGTGACATCGGAGTGGTGTAGGTGTCAGGAGGGCAGGTGTTTGCCCCTGGTAATGCATTGTTGCAGACCTCACCACCCTCTGGAGAGCCTTGCGGTTGTTGAGTGGAGGCAGTTGCCTACAGGCGGTGATACAGCCCGGACAGTATGCTTTCGATGTGCATCTGTAAAATTTTTAGTGTTTTTGGTGGCACGGCCGAATTTCTTTCCAGTCCTCTGAGGTTAGAGGCGCTGTTGCGCCGCTTCACCACTCTGTCTGTGTTGGGTGGACCAATTTCAGTTGTCCGTGATGTGTCGCCGAGGAACTTTAACTTTTCCACCTTAAACTCCACTACTGTCCCGTCGATGTGGATAGGGGGTCCCTCTGCTGTTTCCTTGAAGTGCCACGATCATCTCCTTTGTTTTGTTGATGTTGAGTGTGAGGTTATTTTCCTGGACACCACCTCCGAGGCCCTCACCTCCCCTGTATAGGCCGTCTCGTCGTTGTGGTAATCAAGCCTATCACTGTAGTGTGCTGCAAACTTGATGATTTGAGTTGGAGGCAGCAATGGCCACGCAGTCAGTGGGGAACAGGAGGAGTAACAGGAGGGGGCTGAGAACGCACCTTTGTGGGGGCCCCCAGGTGTTGAGCATCAGCGGTGGTGGAGATGTTGTTTCCTACCTCACCACCGGGTGGCCCTCAATGTCCAGGACCCAGTAGCACAGGGCGGGTGGGTCGAGACCCAGCGGTCTCGAGCTTAATGATGATTTGGAGGTTACTATGATGTTAAATGCTGAGCGGTAAATCATGAACAGCATTCTTACATTAGGTATTCCTCTTTGTCCAGTAGGTTAGGGCAGTGTGATTTGCGTCATTCTTGGACCTATTGGGGCGGTAAGCAAATGGAGTGGGTTGTAGGGGTGTCAGGTAGGGTGGTGTGATATGATCCTTGAGCTGAGTCTCTCAAGCATTTCATGATGACGAAGTGAGTGCTACCCGGGGTTAGCGATAGTCGTTTAGGTCAGTTACCTTAGCTTTCTTGGGAACAGGGAACCAATGGTGGCCCTCTTGAAGCTATGTGGGACAGCAGACTGGATATTGGGATTGGTTTTACTATGCCTGTAACACATGCTCTGAAGGACGTGGCCAGGGAGTCTGCCGCCAATGGGCCGGCAGCCTTGCGAGGTTTGAACACGTGTTAAATGTTTTTACTCACGTTGGCTGCGGTGTAGGAGACCCGCCGTGTTTTGGTCGCGTAGCGGGGCTGTGCCAGTGACACTTGTTTTTGTCCTCAAAGCGAGCAAAGAAGTGTTTAGTTTGTCGGGGGAGCAAGACGTCGGTTGTCCGCGACGGTGGGCTGGTTTTTTTTTTACATTCGTGATTGACTCTAGACCCTGCCAACATAATGTTCTCGTGTCTGAGCTGTTGAAAAATTGCGACTCTACTTTGTCTCTATACTGACGCTTAGCTGTGGTGATTGCCGTTTGTGGAGGAATAATACACTGTTTGTATTTCGGGCATGGTTTCTGGATGCCTTGCCATGATTAAAAGCAGTGGTTTGTGCTTTCAGTTTGCGCGCAATGCTGCCATCATCCACGGTTTCTAGGTTGGGGAAGGTTTTAAGTATCACCGTGGGCTACACATCACCGATGCACTTGCGTAATAAACTCGCTCAGCGATGGTCAGGTGTATCTCTCTC
>NW_019943229.1:334156-361616 GCF_002910315.2 Salvelinus sp. IW2-2015 | reverse complement strand
AGCAGCAGTCCACGTTCCTCATGCTCCACTGTAGTCTGATAGGAGTGAAGATGGAAAGGGAGAAGGAACGAGAGGTCAATCGTTGCAAATAAATGGATTCCACTTCGCGATGATTTGAAAGCCCTAGTGAGCCAAAATCACAGGCGTTGAAGTCAACAAAACCAGGGAAATATCAGAATCTTATATACTAATGACAGAGAAGAAACACCAGACAACAGTCCTGTGAACATAGAGCAGCTGGGACCAAAGTTAACAAAGCCTACCACCGTAACACCAAGAAATCAACTGTGGGACAATTATTAGGAAATGGAAGACATACAAGACACTGATAATCACCCTGATCTGGGGCTCCACGCAAGATCTCACCGCCGTGGAGTCCAAAAAATGATACACTAAAGAACGGTGAGCAAAAATCCCAAAGAAACCACACGGGGGGACCTAGTGAGATGACCTGCAGAAGCTGGGACCAAAGAAACAAAGCTACCATCAGTAACACACTACGCCGCCAGGACTCAATCCTGCGTGCCAGACGTGTCCCCTGCTGAAGCCAGTAACATGTCCAGGGCCCGATCTGAAGTTGCGCAAGAGAGATTTGGATGATCCAGAAGAAGATTGGGAGAAATTTCATATGGTCAGATGAAACCAAAATATAACTTTTGGTTAAAAACTCAAACTCGTCGTGTGTGGAGAGACAAAGCAATGCTGATTGCATCCAAAGAAAACACCATACCTTACTGTGAAGCATGGAGGTGGAAACATCCATGCTTTGGGGCTTGTTTTTCTGCAAAAGGGACCAGGACGACTGATCCGTGTAAAGAAAGGAATGAATGGGGCCATGTATCGTGAGATTTTGGAGTGAAAACTCCTTCCTTCAGCAAGGCATTAGGAGGAAACGTGCTGGGTCTTTCAGCATGACAATGATCCCAACACACACGCCCGGCAACGAAGGTGAGTGGCTGTCGTAAAAGAAGCATTTTCAACGGTCCTGGAGTGGCCTAGCCCAGGTCTTCCAAGATCTCAAACCCCATAGAAATCTTTGGAGGGAGTGAAAGGTCTGTGTTGCCCTAGCAACAGCCCCAAAACATGCACTGCTCTAGGGAGATCTGCATGGAGGAATGGGCCCAAAATACCCAGCAAACAGTGTGTTGAAAACCTTGGAAGACTTACAGAAAACGGTTTGAACCTCATGTCATTGCCACCAAGGGTATATAACAAAGATTGAGATAAACTTTTGTTATTGACCAAATACTTATTTTCCACCATAATTTGGCAAATAAATTCATTGAAAAAATCCTACAATCATGATGTTATCAGGAAAAAAAATGCTTCATTTTTGTCTGTATAGTTAGAGTGTACTATTGATGAATTACAGGCCTCTCATTATTTTAAGTGGTGAGACTTGCAACAATTGGTGGCTGGACTTAAATACTTTTTTGCCCGCCACTGTTACCTCATTATACCTGTCCCACTGTCTGTTCGTACTAACCTCATAACCTGTCCTATCTACGTCAGTAGACCCTCAATATACCTGTCCCACTGTAGTTCAGTTACGCTACCTCAAAACCTGTCCCACTCTGTAGGCAGTTGAGAAGACAACAGGTGGATTGGCAGGAACACAGGGATGGGCCAGCCGTGGCGGATCTGGGGGGAACCAACATGAAGACAGGTTATGGGCATTATTTACTGCGCGTTTGCAGTAGGTAGACAGATTGGAGGGCAATGGAAAGACAACGAATCCGAGTTTCTGATAATATAGACGCATGACCCGAATATAAGTTACCATGCATCTACAGTTATAGTTAAACATGATGTATCAGGTAATTTTAGCATGCATGTTTCCGTTTGTGCAATATCTACCGTATTATTATTACCACATCGTCTACCAGGCTAATGTACCACTGTTACCCGGTTTTAACCAGCGTCTCTCGGTAATATTAAGTTAACAATCATTCACCGGAATAACAGTTACACAAGTCTACTCCAGGAATTAAGTACAATGCATTTACTCAGTTTTGTTAACCACGCATGTCTACTTCCAGGTTATTACCACAAGTTTATCGTAATATAAGTAAACCACATGCATGTCTACTCCAGGTAATAATTAAGTAACCACATGCATTTCTAACTCCAGTATTATTAAGCTTAACCACATGCATGTCTACTCCAGTAATTATTAAGTTAACCACATGCAGTCTACTCCAGATATAGTATCACATAGTATATAAGTTAACCACATTGCATGTCTACTCCAGTAATTATTAAGTTAACCCACATGCATGTCACCTCCAGGAATATTAAGTTAACCCACTGCATGTCTACTCCAGTAATTATTAAGGTTAACCACAATTATAGGATTGAAACATTTAGTTTTCCAACTTCAGTGCTGTCTCCCGTGCTGCTGCTGAAAAACACCCAATAATGGAAGGAAGCTACTTCTAGAATGTAAAGTCAAATCTAATGAAACTAGAGGCTTGTTAGCCTTGAAGTGTTATGGTTTAGAAATATCCCCTGTTGACATGCAGCAGCTACTCTTCTGGGTTACAGAACAAACATATAAGGGGTACATAACAGTATAAGACAAGAACAACAAAGACAATATTAAATTAAATAACAATAAAGACACCAAAGAGACACAAAAACAAATTACTACTGTATTTACACACTATCCTACAGTATATACGTATTCATATAATTATATACAGAACAGTTAAGGAGAGCTTAGAAAGAGGAGAGGCTCTGTGATACAATATTGGTTTTAAATCTGTTTTTTAAGGCTTAACCTGCTCTACCTTGAGTAACCTCTGGTAGCAGAGCATTCCACGATGACATGGCTCTATACATAACTGAGCGGTTTTGTTTGGGTACAGTAAGAAACCCGTAGTGGTGTCTGGTGGGTGTGTAAAGTGCATTCGGAGAAGTATTCAGACCCCTTGACTTTTTCCACATTTGTTTTATATTTAGTCTTATTCTAAAATTGATTCAATTGTTCCCCCCCCCCCCCCCCCCCCCCCCCCCCCCCCCCCCCCCCCCCCCCCTCAATCTACCACACACCACAATATCCCATAATGATGAAGCAAAAACATGCTTTTATAAATGTCTTCTTGGGTATGTCAGGTTGGATGAGGAGCGTCTCTGCACAGGTATTTTCAGGTCTCTCCAGAGATGTTCGATCTGGTTCAAGTCCGGGCTCTGGCTGGGCCACTCAAGGACATTCAGAGACTTGTCCCGAAGCCACTCCTGCGTTGTCTTGACTGTGTGCTTAGTGTCGTTGTCCTGTTGGAAGGTGAACCTTCTCCCCAGTCTGAGGTCCTGGGCACTCTGGATCAGGTTTTCATCAACGATCTCTCTGTACTTTGCTCCGTTCATCTTTCCCTCGATCCTGACTAGTCTCCCACTCCCTGCCGCTGAAAAACATCCCCAAAGCATGATGCTGCCACCACCATGCTTCACTGTAGGGATGGTGCCAGGTTTCCTCCAGACGTGACAATTGGAATTCAGGCCAAAGTCTTGGTTTCATCAGTCTTGGTTTCATCAGACCAGAGAATTGTGTTTCTAATGGTCTGAGAGTCCTTTAAGTAACTTTTGGCAAACTCCAAGTGGGCTGTCATGTGCATTTTACTGAGGAGTGGCTTCCATCTGGCCACTCTACCGCAAAGGCCTGATTGGTAGAGTACTGTAGAGATTAGATGGTTGTCCTTCTGGAAGGTTCTCCCATCTCCACAAAGGACGTCTGGAGCTCTTTCAGAGTAACCTTCGGGTTCTTGGTCACCTCCCTGACCAAGGCCTTTCTCCCCCGATTGCTCAGTTTGGCCGGGCGGCCAGCTCTAGGAAGAGTCTTGGTTGTTCCAAACCTTCCATTTAAGAATGATGAAGGCCACTGTGTTCTTAGGGACCTTCAACGCTGCAGAAATGTTTTGATACCCTTCCCCAGATCTGTGCCTCGACACAATCCTGTCTTGGAGCTCTACGGACAATTCCTTTGACCTCATGGCTTGATTTTTGCTCTGACATGCACTGTAAAATGTGGGACTTTATATAGACAGGTGTGTGCATTCCAAATCATGTCCAATCAATTGAATTTACCACAGGTGGACTCCAATCAAGTTGTAGAAACATCTCAATGAAAACGGGATGCACCTGAGCTCAATTTCAAGTCTCATAGCAAAGGGTCTGATGATGGGTGTAATGGTCCTGTGGTGCTGTGGTGCTGTCAGTATGTTCTCAGTCAGATGATGGGTGTAATGGTCCTGTGGTGCTGTGGTGCTGTCAGTATGTTCTCAGTCAGATGATGGGTGTAATGGTCCTGTGGTGCTGTCAGTATGTTCTCAGTCAGATGATGGGTGTAATGGTCCTGTGGTGCTGCCAGTATGTTCTCAGTCAGATGATGGGTGTAATGGTCCTGTGGTGCTGTCAGTATGTTCTCAGTCAGATGATGGGTGTAATGGTCCTGTGGTGCTGTTCCCACCAGTGTTTTGACATTGTTAAATGTATCTTCTTATATATTCTTCTACGTTCTGCTTTGAAAACAACAGCTACACCAGCAGGATATGGATGGAGTGACTCTGAAAACCAACAGGCGCGAATTCTCTTCATGTCTCAAACAAACACACAAGTGTTCATTGCCTGCATTCCCAAATGGCACCTTATTCCCTATATAGTTCACTACTTTATACCAGACCTCTACGGGCCGATGTGCACTACATAGGGAATAGAGTGCCATTTGGGACAGAAGCATCATGTTTCGTAGAGACATGACATAATGCTGAACCAGGGTGTTTCATGAACTCAGCAAAACAAGAGAAGTCCCTTTTCATGACCATGTCTTTGAAAGATAATTCGTAAAAATTCAAATAACTTCACAGATCTTCATTGTAAAGGGTTTAAACACTGTTTCCCATGCTTGTTCAATGAACCATAAATAATTAATGAACAATCACCTGTGGAACGGTCGTTAAGACACTAACAGCTTACAGACGGTAGGCAATTAAGGTCACAGTTATGAAAACTTAGGACACTAAAGAGGCCTTTCTACTGACTCTGAAAAACACCAAAACAAAGATGCCTGCAAGAGGACTGCAGATGTGGCCAGGGCAATAAATTGCAATGTCCGTACTGTGAGACGCCTAAGACAGCGTTACAGGGAGACAGGACAGACAGCTGATCGTCCTTGCAGTGGCAGACCACGTGTAACAACACCTGCACAGGATCAGTACATCCGAACATCACACCTGCAGGGCAGGTACAGGATGGAAACAATAACTGCCTGAGTTACACCAGGAACGCACAATCCCTCCATCAGTGCTCAGACTGTCCACAATAAGCTGAGAGAGGCTGGACTGAGGGCTTGTAGGCCTGTTGTAAGGCAGGTCCTCACCAGACATCANGGCCAGGGCAATAAATTGCAATGTCCGTACTGTGAGACGCCTAAGACAGCGTTACAGGGAGACAGGACAGACAGCTGATCGTCCTTGCAGTGGCAGACCACGTGTAACAACACCTGCACAGGATCAGTACATCCGAACATCACACCTGCAGGGCAGGTACAGGATGGAAACAATAACTGCCTGAGTTACACCAGGAACGCACAATCCCTCCATCAGTGCTCAGACTGTCCACAATAAGCTGAGAGAGGCTGGACTGAGGGCTTGTAGGCCTGTTGTAAGGCAGGTCCTCACCAGACATCAACGGCATCAATGTCGCCTATGGGCACAAACCCACCGTCGCTGGACCAGACAGGACTGGCAAAAAGAGCTCTTCACTGACGAGCCGGATCTCAATCCCATTGAGCACATCTGGGACCTGTTGGATCGGAGGGTGAGGGCTAGGGCCATTCCCCCTGAAAGGTCCGGGAACTTGCAGGTGTCTTGGTGGAAGAGTGGGGTAACATCTCACAGCAAGAACTGGCAAATCTGGTGCAGGGGGAGATGCACTGCAGTACTTAATGCAGCTGCTGGCCACACCAGATACTGACTGTTACTTTTGACCCCCTCCCCCCTTTGTTCAGGGACACATTATTCAATTTCTGTTCGTCACGTGTCTGTGGAACTTGTTCAGTTTTTGTCTCAGTTGTTGAATCTTGTTATATTCATACAAATATTAACAAATGTTAAGTTTGCTGATAATAAACGCAGTTGACAGTGAGAGGACGTTTCTGTTTTTGCTGAATTTAGTTCATCATGTTTCATTTAGACATGACATCATGCTTAACCAGGGTGTTTCACTGGGATCATAGTTTTCCAGGTCAGGTATGAGGGTAGCTGATGTTCAGACAGGAAGGAAGTCATAGAACTAATTTACACCTAATATTGAGAAAGGATTATCTTGTCCAAATTTAATTATACCTTTATTTAACTAGGCAAGTCAGTTGAGAACAAATTCTTATTTACACTGACGGCCTAGGAACAGTGGGATAACTGCCTTGTTCAGGGGCAGAACGACAGATTTTTACCTTGTCAGTTCGGGGATTCCATCTAGCAACCTTTCAGTTACTGGCCCAACACTCTAACCACTAGGCTACCTGCCGCCCCAGAGCCCAGCCTATAATAATTGCATATGAATGATCTAACCAACGGAGTCAGAAACAGATCATGGACTATAGTTCATCCTGTTAGTCAACACATGTCATTACTTCTAGAACCAAGCAGTAGGCATTCAGAACTGCTGTTCCTGTGTCGGTTTACGCTTGTAGCGTAGAAGAGAATTGTTCCGTTCCAAGTGGCCCCCTGATCCCAGTGAAACACCCTGCACTAGTCAGAAGTAGTGCATGTAATAGGGAATAGGGGACCATTTGGGACGCTACAAGTCCAAACCAACACAGCCTAGGCTACCTAGTTCTGCAAACACATGAAGCTGATCAGAGTCCTACCTTTCCTCCTCTTGCCCCTTCCTTCCCCTGTCTCCCTTTTCCCAAAGCAGGATGAGCGACTTGCCGCCCTGGTGTGCATCGGGGGGAAGGAATCTGGGGTTGCGCAGGAACTTGTGTCTCTGCTGTAGTTTCTGAAGGCCAGCCCTCTCCTCTGCTCTGCTCTTAGCACTCAGCTCATTCATCCACTTAGGCTTCCTCACTCGGCACACCTGGAATACAGCAGAGGAGAGGTCAGTGGTGACCTGAGACCCAAATCTTAACCCACCCCTTCACAGTATTCAAAACAAGCCTTCATACAAGACCACCTCTGTGTGTCCTACCTGGCTAGGTAGGCTTTGGGGGGTGCAGGTGTCTGAGCTACAGGCAAGGGTGAGGGACGTCTCTGACTCCTCCAGCAAGCTCTGGGCTGTCCTCTCTTGGGGAGGGATCACTGTGTAGCCATCGTCCTGGGGTAGGAGGCATATGTGTCTGTTGTAGGACAGCGTCGGCTTGGCAAAACCTGGGGGGGGCATGGCTGGGAGGACAGACAGTTGACAGAGTTAAAAGAGATTTACACTGAAGGGTAAAGTGTTTTCAAAGTACTTTAAAATGGATGATCTGTTCCTGTACCTCTGGGGGCTTTGAGGGACATACTACTGTACCTCTGGGGGTTTTGAGGGGAGGGGCGCATACTACTATACTCTGGGGGCTTTGAGGACATAACTATATACCTTCTGGGGGCTTTGAGGGGAGGGGCATACTACTATACCTCTGGGGCTTTTAGGGACATACTACTATACCTCTGGGGCTTTGAGGGCATACTACTATACCTCTGGGCTTTTAGGGACATACTACTATACCTCTGGGGGCTTTGAGGGACATACTACTGTACTTGGGGCTTTGAAGGGACTACTACTATACCTCTGGGGGCTTGAGGGACATACTACTATACTCTTGGGGGCTTTGGAGGGACATACTACTGTACCTCTGGGGCTTTGAGGGAAATCACTACTACTCTGGGGCTTTGAGGGACATACTACTATACCTCTGGGGCTATGAGGGGAGGGCATACTACTATACCTCGGGGGCTTTGAGGGGAGGGACATACTATTACTCTGGGGTTTGAGGGCATACTACTTACCTCTGGGGGTTTGAGGGACATACTACTATATTCTCTGGGGCTTTGAGGGACATACTACTGTACCTCTGGGGGCTTTGAGGGACAATACTACTATACCTCTGGGGGTTTGAGGGACATACTACTATACCTCTGGGGCTTTGAGGGCATACTACTATCTCTGGGGGCTTTGAGGGACATACTAGCTATACCTCTGGGGCTTTGAGGAGCATACTACTATACCTCTGGGCTTTGAGGGCATTACTACTATACTCTGGGGCTTTGAGGGCATACTACTATACCTCTGGGGGTTTGAGGACATACTACTGTACCTCTGGGGTTGAGGAGATAACTGTACCTCTGGGGGTTGAGGGACTACTACTGTACCTCTGGGGCTATGAGGGACATACTACTATACCTCTGGCTTGGGGACATACTATGTACTCTGGGGGCTTTGAAAGGGACATACTACTGTACCTCTGGGGCTTTGAGGGACATACTACTGTACCTCTGGGGGCTTTTGAGGGGCATTACTACTGTACCTCTGGGGGCTTTGAGGGATACTATTACCTCTGGGGCTTTGAGCGAGACATACTATGTACTTGGGGCTTTGAGGGCATACTGTACCTCTGGGGGCTTTGAGGGACATACTACTTACCCTCTGGGGGCTTTGAGGGACATACTACTATACCTCTGGGGGCTTTGAGGGACATACTACTATACCTCTGGGGCTTTGAGGGACATACTACTATACTCTGGGCTTTGAGGGCATACTACTGTACCTCTGGGGGCTTTGAGGACATACTACTATACCTCTGGGGGTTTGAGGGACATACTCTGTACTCTGGGGGCTTTGAGGGACATACTACTGTACCTCTGGGGCTTTGAGGGGAGGGCATACTACTGTACCTCTGGGGGCTTTGAGGGACATAACTACTTGTACCTCTGGGGCTTTGAGGGGACATACTACTGTACCTCTGGGGCTTTGAGGGACATACTACTGTACTCTGGGGGCTTGAGGGACATACTACTGTACCTCTGGGGCTTTGAGGGAATACTACTGTACCTGCTGGGGCTTTGAGGGACATACTACTGTACCTCTGGGGCTTTGGGGGATCTACTATACCTCTGGGGGCTTTGAGGGACATACTACTGTACTCTGGGGCTTTGAGGGCATCACTACTACCTCTGGGGGCTTTGAGGGACATACTACTGTACCTCTGGGGCTTTGAGGGACATACTACTGTACCTCTGGGCTTTGAGGGACATACTACTGTACCTCTGGGGGTTTGAGGGACATACTACTGTACCTCTGGGGCTTTGAGGGATACTACTGTACTTTGGGGGCTTTGAGGGACATCTACTCTACCTCTGGGGCTTTGAGGGATACTACTTGTACCTCTGGGGGTTTGATGAGCGGCGGTCAGTCCTGTGATGTAGTCTTCTGGACAGATCAGGTTGTTACTACTTCAGAAGGCCATTGTCAATACACCACATGAAGGTCCACCTGACTGAGGACAAACACCTTATTTTAGCTTATTGCAGTGATCTTCACAAAGCACACGCTTATTTTTGCAGTGATCTCTTCACAAAGCACACAGGCTTATTGCAGTGATCTCTTCACAAAGCACAAGGCTTATTGCAGTGATCTCTTCACGTTAAAGCACAGGTTATTGCAGTGATCTCTTCAACAAGCACAAGGCTTATTGTAGTGATCTCTTCACAAAGCACACGGCTATTGTAGTGATCTCTTCACAAAGCACAGGCTTATTGCAGTGATCTCTTCACAAAACACAATGCTTATTGCAGTGATCTCTTCACAAAACACAATGCTTATTGCAGTGATCTCTTCACAAAACACAATGCTATTGCAGTGATCTCTTCACAAAAACAAGGCTTTTTGCAGTGATCTCTTCACAAAACACAATGCTTTTTGCAGTGATTTCTTCACAAAACACAAGGCTTTTGCAGTGATCTCTTCGGTACGTGTGTAATACCCTAGCTCCTAGAGGCTAGTGATACAGCAGCATTAAGAGTGATCCAGATCAGTGTACCTGGAGGCAGACCCAGCTGTTGGTAGGCCTCTCCCACCTCCTCACCACCTTGGGTGGGCACTGCTCTCTGTGGCCGGGCTGGACCGAGCCTGAATGATGTGGTTCTCCAAAATGTCAGCATCCACGCATCCGACGGCTGTACTCTGAATGACCTGGAGGCTCAAGCATTGAGAAGTATGTAGAAAAACACAAACAGGGACTTAATTCAGAGGGTTGGGTTAAATGCAGAAGACAATTTCAGTTGAACACATTCAGTTGGACAACTGACTAGGTATCCCCCTTTCATTTCCCTTAATTAACTATGTCATTGGTTGCACTGATGCGCCAAATGCAGGTTAGCGTTTCTTGTCATGAATCTTGTTCTGGAAGCAGCTCTGCAGAGTGTCACTAGCCAAAAGTCATATAGTCTAATTAACCACACAGCTAACCTAATGTTAACCCTAACCTAATGTCTACCTAACCTAAGCTAACCTAATGTCCTAACCTAATGTCTAACCTAATGTCTAACCCTAATGTCTAACCTAACCTATGTCTAACCCTAATTAAGTCTAACCCTAACCCTAATGTCTACCCTAACTCTAATGTCTAACTAATGTCTAACCTAACCTAATGTCTAACCTAATGCTAACTAATGTCTACTAATGTCTAACCTAACCCTAATGTCTAACCCTAACCTAATGTCTACCTAATTACCCTATGTCTAAGCCCTAGACCTAATGTCTAACCCTAATGTCTAACCCTAATGTCTAACCCTAATGTCTAACGCCTAACCTAATGTCTAACCCTAATCCTAATGTCTAACCCTAATGTCTTAACCCTAATGTCTAGCCCTAACCTCTATGTCTAACCCTAACCTAATGTCTAACCCTAATGTCTAACCCTAATGTCTAACCCTAATCATAATGTCTAACCCTAACCTAATGTTAACCCAAATGTCTAACCTAATGTTAACCCTAATATAATGTCTAACCCTAACCTAATGTCTAACCTAATGTCTAACCCTAATGTCTAACCCTAAACCCTAATGTCTAACCTAATGTCTAACCTAATGTCCTAACCTACTAATGTCTAACCTAATGTCTAATCCTAATGTCTAATCTAACCCTAATGTCTAACCTAATGTTATCCTAACCCTAATGTCTAACCCTAACCTAATGTTAACCAAAATAATGTTAACCTAATGTCTAACCCTAATGTCTGGCCCTAACATAATGTCTAACCTAATGTCTAACCTAATGTCTAACCTAATGTCGAACCTAACCCTAATGTCTAACCTAACCTAATGTAACCCTAAATCCTAATGTCTAACCCTAATGTCTAATCCTAACCCTAATGTCTTAATCCTAACCTAATGTCTAATCTAACCCTAATGTCTAACTAATTTACCCTAACCTATGCTAATCTAACCCTAATGTCTATCCTAACCCTAATGTCTAACCTAATCTAATGTCTAACCTAATGTCTAATCTAACCCTATGTCTAATCCTAACCCTAATGTCTAACCCTAACCCTAATGTCTAACCCTAATGTCTAACCCTAACCTAATGTCTACCTAACCCTAATGTCTAACCCTAATGTTAACCTAAACCCTATGTCTAACCCTAATGTCTAACCCTATGTCTAACCCTAACCCTAATGTTAACCCTAACTAATGTCTAATCTAACATTAATTAAGAGCTATGAATCCTACCTTTCACATCACCTGGAATAGATATCCAATAACTTGCCCAGTGGCACGACACTGGGCAAGTTACCAGGTTGTTGTCCATCTAGGTACATGGCTAACAAGGTTGTTGTCAATAAACAATAATAGCGGCTCGCAACATGGTTTTGTATTATTACATTTGACCCCAAATTCGCAGTAAAAAATAATAATGTAGGCCTAGCTCCGGCATAGAGTCGTACCATTGGAACCGTTTGTTCCAAAGTCTAGTTTTTTTTTTGCAACCATAACAGTCCAGAGCTGAATCAGACTTCGTTGTGCTTATATGCTCATGATCCTCACAGGTTAGGTGCAAAGGGACGTGAACAATCTGCCTCACTCTCCAACCAAGGTGCATGGATGAAGAGCAAACTGAAGTGAAGAGAAAATTCTGCATCTCTCTGACGATAGTGCTTTCTTCCGTAGCATCTGAGTTTTATAGAGAACAAACTGAAGGAGGCTTTTGCGTATATATTTCAAAATGAACTCCTCAGTTCAGTGGCCTATCACAATTGGATAAGACACAAACATGATGTGATTGGTAAATGAGTTGCAAAAACCTGACCCAAAAAGGCAATCTTGAAGCATATACAACATATTTTTATTTAATTATCTTCGATATAAAAGCCTCCTTCATTTTCTATCTGTAAATGAAACTGATGAAGGTCAACAACACACACACACACACACACAACACACACACACACACACACACACACCACACACACACACACACACACACACACACACACACACACACACACACACACACACACCCATCACACACACAGACACACACATAGTTTGCACAGGGCAGTGAGGGCACATAGCTAGCTAGCTATGTTTTGTAGTTGTTGAATGGGTAGCTACCTGTTGAAGATCCTCCACATATTTGTCATGGTAGTTGTTGCCTCCCCTTCTTGTCTTGGTGAGAATGGCAACTGTGTCTTTCCCAATAATCTCTGTTGTGTAGAGATCCTTGAAGATGCTTGCCAATAAATGTGAAATGTCCTATTGGAAAATATAGCGTAGCATTAGACTTAGGCCTATAACAATAGTCAATGACTCTTCTTGAATGAAACACACTGACATTACCACATAGTTAAGCCTACTAATTAGCCAGCAGCAGACCACCCTGCATCCCACTGCTGGCTTGCCTCATCCCACTGCTGGCTTGCCTGAAGCTAAGCAGGATTGGTCCTGGTCGGTCACTGTACAGGAGACCAGATGCTGCTGGAAGTGGTGTTGGAGGCACTATTTCCTCTGGTCCCCCAAAAATATCCCAATGCCCCAGGGCAGTGACTCGGGATGTTGCCCCAATCACTGTGTAGGGTGCCGTCTTTCGGATGGAACCTTAAACAGGTGTCTTGACTCTCTGTGGTCTTTAAAAATCAAATGCCACTTATCGTAATAGTAGGGGTGTATAACCCTGGTGTCCTGGCTAAATTCCCAATCTGGCCCTCATACCATCACAGCCACCTAATCATCCCCAGCGTCCAATTGACTCATTCCTYTCCCCTGTAACTATTTCCCGGTTTGTTGCTGTAAATTAACATGTGTTCTCAGTCAACTTACCAGATAAAATAAGGGTAAAAAAAAGCCTAGCAACTGTAAGAATCAAACTGGCATGACAAAATCGTTAGTTAGTGCTAACCTGTGTTTTTTCTGATGCAGGTCGATGACGGTTCATGGACGGGTCTAACCCTGTTTGGGGTCTTGGCTCAGATTCCTCAAGCATGGTTGCAGTCTGTTGGGCCAAACAGTTGTGAGGTATAGTAGCCTAATTAAGTCAACGACAAAACACACATGATTAATCTATAATTCATGCGTAAATCCTTTATTGTGTGGTTCACAAACCTGGCAAGGTGTGAAACTAGCACATTTCTCCCCAGTTTCAGCCGCCATCTCTTTGTGTACAAGTAGTAACCATAGAAACGGTCCGGGTTTCTTAAAGGGGCCAGAGCGTTTTACCCAAAACTCGTTCATTGTTTAGCTACAAGGAAGTCAATAATACATTTATAAATGTCCACTAAAATCTTTACTCTATCAAATACTATTGCTGTAATTTTTTCACCTGTCAAAAATGACAATTGTTTTGCCAACCTAATCAGTCCAGTGCTACTATTTGCTTGACTAAAAGTGCAAGAATTCTGCAGGAATCAACTGTTACAGAATCAAGACACACTTGAGAACATGCCATCTGCTGCTTTTGTGGTTTCCAACAGGACCCAGCATGCCTGCTGTACTGCAAACGTTCTGGCATTCTCACCTACTCTAGCTGGCAATAGGGGCCTCTTACTTTACGACAGCAAAGACAGAACAGTATGAAGATAGGCAGAAACTGCTTCTCCAATCCACCTCATTTGCAAACGATTTTAAAACATGGAAGCCAAACGCGGAAACGATGTATACGACTTCCTCTGCGCTCTCGCTTTATTATAATTMATATGCGCGCCACTAGAAATCCCTGCATTAGTATGTTTCTGTCAAAATACACCACATTACTGGCCTGCTAATGTGCCTGGACCTATAGACTAAACTGCCGTGAAAACCCCCAGAACTGATCCAAATAGTTTACCAATCAGGCAGGCTAGATGCAGTTATTTCGAAATTAATATGCATTCAAAACGCCAGGCTTTTCAGTGGTTATTCAAAGGCTATTCACTGCAGTTTACAGTCTAGACTAGAGTTTTGTACTCACTTGAAAACAATAATAACATTCTTGATTACATTGTGTTGTTGTGGCCGAGGTAGGATACGTCTATTGTCCCTAAAAACCTGAAACAACAGGGTAGCTTTTCGAGCTGCATACCCGGGAGCTGGGAACTCGGAGAGAGCGCACTCAGCGCAGCCTCAGGAGCGCATATAGTGTAGGCTATCTAGGATTTCTTTATGTGATATGTTTTATTTCACTGTCTAAATTGACAGTATATATTCACTGCAGTTTTGAGCTTCTAAATTATGGGTTAATATGTGTATGCTTCTAACTTGGACTATAGGATAGGGGAGACCAGGGATGATTTTAACACTTTTCTCATTTTTGTCAGTTTCACAGAGATCGTTTATGGTAGTGTATTCAAAACTTGATACAAACAACCTACATCTGTACTTAACAAATTGGAGTGGTTATTATATATGTAAATCAAACTGCAAATGCATGGTTGTCTTAAATACAACGAGTGAAGTGTTACAATTTACCCCATGGTCTGGGATAATTGTGACAGTGTGAATTGTAACAGAATGAAAAAGTGCATAAATCGTGAAATGCTACTAATTATTGAACGCCTTTATTGAGACCATGAGAGCAACATTGCCATGTTTAACATGTTGTTTGGCAGAAATAATAATAAATATACATAATAAAATATGTTTTATTTTACCCTCTTTCTTAACCAAACAACAACTAGGCTAAACTAAACACCTGAAGTTTTGTGGTGTGTGTGTGTGACAAAATGTTAGACATATTCACTTAATCAGAGTCACAGTTGTGACAGCGGTATGGCTGTCTTAGGGTACAGGCTTGGTGGGCCCATAATTTGCAATCCCAGCACTGCACCCAGACCTCCTTGGACTTGGAATTACTAAAGTGCCCCATGCACACAATGCTGAAGTGTTCCTCATTGGAGGAATCTGAATCTTCTCGTTCAGGGTATTTTGTTTGGGCTGTTTTCTCAGGTAGAACAGTTGTTTGTTGTTGTTCAGTATAGTTTGTCTTGGCTTGCTTCTTTCCAGTAGTTTTTTTAAGGGGCAATTTTTATTTTTGCCTTCTGAGTGCTTGACCTTTTATGCTCTTCTTCCAGTGCCTGCTTGACAGGTGTATCCGTCAAAATCACAGTTTTTCTCAGTGGTGTAAAGTACTGAAGAAAAAATACTTAAAAGTACTACATAAGTAGTTTTTTGGGGTATATGTACTTTACTATTTATATTTCCCCCCCAAAAATTACTTTTACTTTTGATACTTAAGTATGTTTCAAACCAAATACTTTTAGACTTTTACTCAAGTAGTATTTTACTGGGTGACTTTCATTTTTACTTGAGTCATTTTCTATTAAGGTATCTTTACTCAGGTATGAAAACTGGGTACTTCTCCACCACTGGTTTTTCTCCACTTCCTACCCCTACCCCTGTAATATTCCTGGGCCCTGCTTTTGGGAAGGGGCGTACATCAACTGGAATGAAACCAGAAGAGTAATCTGTTGTTTCCCAGCCACAACCTGATACATGTGGGAAGGTGCCCTGTGAGATGGCTGGAGAGTTGGCCTGGGAGGCAGCTGGAGAGGTGGCCTGGGAAGCAGTTGGAGAGGTGGCCTGGGAGGCAGTTGGAGAGGTGGCCTGGAAGCAGCTGGAGAGGTGGCCTGGGAGGCAGCTGGAGAGGTGGCTTGGAATGCAGCTGGAGAGATGGACTGGGAGGCAGTTGGAGAGGTGGACTGGAAGGCAGTTGGAGAGATGGACTGGAAGGCAGTTGGAGAGGTGGCCTGGGAGGCAGTTGGAGAGATGGCCTGGGAGCAGTTGGAGAGGTGGCCTGGGAGGCAGTTGGAGAGGTGGCCTGGGAGGCAGTTGGAGAGGTGGCCTGGGAGGCAGTTGGAGAGATGGCCTGGGAGGCAGCTGGAGAGGTGGCCTGGGAGGCAGTTGGAGAGGTGGCCTGGGAGGCAGTTGGAGAGGTGCCTGGGATGCAGTTGGAGAGAGTGGCCTGGGAGGCAGTTGGAGAGGTGGCCTGGGAAGCAGTTGGAGAGGTGGCCTGGGAGGCAGTTGGAGAGGTGGCCTGTGTGGGACAACAAAAGTTGGGGGATTGAGTTTCCTATTGCATTCATAAAAAATGCCATTGACAGTAGACACCTGTTTGGTGCCATGTTTCACAACCGCTCTATCAGATGTTTGGTGCCATGTTTCACAACCGCTCTATCAGGTGTTTGGTGCCATGTTTCACAACCGCTCTATCAGATGTTTGGTGTCATGTTTCACAACCGCTCTATCAGGTGTCTGGTGTCATGTTTCACAACCCCTCTATCAGGTGTTTGGTGTCATGTTTCACAACCCCTCTATCAGGTGTTTGGTGTCATGTTTCACAACCCCTCTATCAGGTGTTTGGTGTCATGTTTCACAACCGCTCTATCAGGTGTTTGGTGTCGTGTTTCACAACCACTCTATCAGGTGTTTGGTGTCATGTTTCACAACCCCTCTATCAGGTGTTAGGTGAGCACCGGGCTAAGAATGTGAACTGGCCTGACCAGTTACACGCTCCCCACGGTAAGCACTAGGAGTTGGCTCTGGTCTCCAACCTGACTCAGCCAATCTCCTCCTGTGCCCCACAATGTTTTTTTATTGGGGCTGCCTCTCGGGCTTCCGTGAGACTACAAAACGTGTCCCCTCATATCTTCGCCGTTCCTCCTGCGCTGTTTCTACCTGCTTCCATGGCAGAGTCCTGTCCCCTTGGTACTTCTCCTCGTAGTATCGCCGTTCCGCCTTCGCTGCCTCTATCTCCTCTTTAGAAAGGCGATACTCCCCCAGCTGCGTCCAGGGTCCTGCTCCATCCAGTATTTCTTCCCATGTCCATACTGTCTGCTCCATCAAACGCTGCTCCTCCTTTTCACGCTGCTTGGTCCTTTTATGGTGGGTTCTTCTGTCACGGCCATCGTAGTTAGGAGACCAAGAAGCAGCGTGATATGCAAACATTCTTCTTTTAAAATCCCCAGCTACAATAAATGCATCCTCAGGATATATGGTTTCCAGTGAAGTTCCTTGAGGGCCGTCGTGGTATCAGCTTGAGGAGGGATATACACGGCTGTAATAATAACCAATGACAATTCTCTTGGGAGATAATATGGTCGGCATTTGATTGTAAGGAATTCTCGGTCAGGTGAACAAAAGGACTTGAGTTCCTGTATGTTGTTACAACTACACCATGAGTCATTAATCATGATGTATACACCCCCTTCTTCTTCCCAGAGAGATGTTTATTTCTGTCGGCACGACGCATAAAGAATCCCGGTGGCTGTACCGACTCCGACAACATATCCCGAGAGAGCCATGTTTCCGTGAAACAGAGAATGTTACAATCCTGGATGTCTCTCTGGAAGGCAACCCTTGCCCTAATTTCGTCTACCTTGTTATCTAGAGACTGGACATTGGCGAGTAATATACTCGGAAGTGGTGGGTGGTGTGCATGCCTTCGAAGTCTGACCAGGAGGACGCTCCGTCTACCTCTTCTGCGGCGACGTTGTTTTGGGTCGGCCTCTGGAATCATGTCCTGGGTGGTGGTCCGAACAAAGGATCCGCTTCAGGAATGTCGTATTCCTGGTCGTAATGTTGGTAGTTCTTCCCGGCTGTATGCAATAACACTTAAGATTTTCTGGGCTAACGATGTAAGAAATAATACATTTAAAAACAAAATACTGCATAGTTTCCTAAGGACTAGAAGCGAGGCGACCATCTCTGTCGGCACCATCTTGCTCCGGGTTCCCAGACTGCGTGACCCAAAGCCCTGACTCCCGCACATCCATCCCTGTAGCCATTTTGAATGCCTTGATGCCCTCATCTTCATTATCTGTGGCCCACTTTACAGACAACACCCCATCCAATGACTGTGAACACTTTGAAATGCATTTGTTGTATAATTAAAGTTAGATTTGATTAATGACAATACAGCTGTAGAATATTTAATAAACTGTCATTTTGACATGAGGACAAGTGCAGTTTTTCCATAAACTTTTAATTGATAACTTGGGACATATTAATCATGTAGTGGGAAGGATCCTATAAATCAAGACTGTGTGAATACATGTACCACTCTGAATAAATAAATACAGTGCCTTTGAATATTTGTCTCTGTTCATGAAACTACGATACAGGCTGGATGTCTAAACTAAGTCCATTCTGAATGTCAATAGATGTTTAGATTCATTCTCAACAATGACAACATTCTAGAACTGAGTTATCACTCATCTAAGTCTGGTATCTGGGGAATCTGGTTAATGATTATATAATTGATTAAGTGACTCTTTCCTTATAGAATGTTGTCTGCAGTACATAACACATTATATTGCTAAGATTCTCAAACTGAACTTAATAGCTACACTCACCGACACACTTCCTCCCCCCTGACCAAACCAGTGAGTTTCCCCTCACTATAGCTGCACTTCTCCACATGGCCAGACTTATCGTGGTTTTCTCACCTTTTAATGCTATTATGCTCATCTTTKAAAAATGCCATAAGGTCTGAAATAGATGGCAGGTAGACTGTAGCCTAGTGGTTAGAGCGTTGGACTAGTAACCAAAAGGTTGCAAGATCAAATCCCGAGACAACAAGGTAAAAAAAAAAAAATTATGCTCCGGAACAAGGCAGTTAACCCACTGTTCCTAGGCTGTCATTGAGAATAAGAATTTGTTCTTAACTGACTTGCCTAGTTAAATAAAGAAAAAATGAAAGAGACCCAGATGCAGATGGTTAGAGTCTTACAATGTTTAATAATCCAAAAAGGGGTAGGCAAGAGAATGGTCGTGTACAGGCTCAAAGTCAAAACCAGATCAGAGTCAGGCAGTGGTCAAAACTGGGAAGTCTAGCAAAAGAGAATAGAAAAGGAATACGGGGGAAAACACGCTGGTTGACTTGACTAAAATACAAGACGAACTGGCACAGAGAGACAGGAAACACAGGGATAAATACACTGGGGAAAATAAGCGACACCTAGAGGGGGTGGTAACCTTGAATGAACAAGACAAACTGGCAACAAACAGACAGAGAACACAGGGGATAATAGGGAAGATGGGCGACACCTGCAGGGGGGGTGGACAGGTGAAACAGATCAGGGCGTAACAGCAGTAAAAGATGTTAATGACAGTAAAAGCTCTGGAGGCTAAGACGTATACTGTATGCAGTGCACACCTGAAGCATATTCAGACCTTTTCCCGTGGGTGGACTGGTGTGTCTAAAACAGGGTGTGTCGGCCACCTGTCACAGACAATCAGATCCGTTCTATTGTAACTGTTGTGGAACAGCCTGTCCTGTACAGAGTGGAGGGTGAGGTGTAGGATGTCAGGGAAAAGTACAGCTCAGCACAATGAGACTGACTGGTTCTGTTTATGCATAACCAATCACATTACAGCGAGACTGACTGGTCCTGTTTATACACAACCAATCACATTACAGTGAGACTGACTGGTCCTGTTTATACACAACCAATCACATTACAGTGAGACTGACTGGTCCTGTTTATTCATAACCAATCACATTACAGTGAGACTGACTGGTCCTGTTTATTCATAACCAATCACATTACAGTGAGACTGACTGGTCCTGTTTATACATAACCAATCACATTACAGTGAGACTGACTGGTCCTATTTATACACAACCAATCACATTACAGTGAGACTGACTGTGTTATTCTGCAACTCCTGTTAATACACAACCAATCCGTCTACTCTCAGTAGATTGGCCTGCACTCTGTCATGTGGTGTGGGACACTCAAAGAGGTGATCGATGAAACACTTTGTAGTTCCCTGTGGACTTGGCAAACAGACTGTATTTTCACATCAGCACCTCGAGCAGCACAGTCAGTGCCTGGGACAAAGCTGCCTTCTGCTGGGTACAACAGAACAACACACTGTCTCTGTGCCATCTGTTGCTAAGCAGGAGCCTTGTGCTCTTGTTGCCCAATTGTCTGTTTCTCAACAGCATGTTGACGTACAGTGAGCTCCAAAAGTATTGGGACAGTGGCAAATTTTTTTGTTGCTTTGGTTCTGTACTCCAGCTTTAAATGATACAATAACTATGCAGACTGTCAGCTTTAATTTTAGGCTATTTTTCATCCATATCGGGTGAACCGTTCAGAAATTACCGCACTTTTTGTACATAGTCCCCCATTTTAGGGGATCAAAAGTATTGGGACTAATTCACATACTGTATATGTGTATTAAAGTTGTCGAAAGTTTAGTATTTGGTCCCATATTTCTAGCATGCAATGATTACATCAAGCTACAAACTTGGGTAAAGCATTGCCTTTAAATTGTTTAACTTGGGTAAAACGTTTCGGGTAGCCTTCCATAAGCTTCCCACAATAAGTTGGATGAATTTTGGCCCATTCCTCCTGACAGAGTGTAACGGTTATCGTCATATTCCTCCTCCTCGGACGAGGAGAGGCGAGAAGGATCGGACCAATACGCGGAGTGGTTAGTGTTCATGATGAATGATTTAATATAACGGAAAAACTGAACAMTGAAAATACAAAACAAATAAACGAWGTGCAGAAAACAGATACAGTACCGTGTGGTGAAAAACACAAACACGGAAACAAACACCCACAAAACACACGTGAAACCCAGTCTGCCTAAGTATGATTCTCAATCAGGGACAACGATTGACAGCTGCCTCTGATTGAGAATCATACCAGGCCGAACACAAAAATCCCAACATAGAAAATCAACCATAGACACAACCCACCCAACTCACGCCCTGACAACTAAAATAAATACAAGACAAAGAAAAACAGGTCAGGAACGTGACAGAACCCCCCCCCTTAAGGTGCGAACTCCGGGCGCACCACCATAAATTCTAGGGAGGGTCTGGGTGGGTGTCTGTCCACGGTGGCGGCTCTGGCGCGGGACGTGGACCCCACCTTAACAATGTCTTTGTCCGCCTCCTTACTCGCCGCCGTGGCCTCCTCCTAACAACCACCCTCCATGTAGCCAGCAGCCGGACTGGGGCAGCACGGACTGAGGGGCAGCACCGGACTGAGGGGCAGCACCGGACTGAGGGGCAGCTCCGGACTGAGGGCAGCTCCGGACTGAGGGCGGATCCTGGCTGGCTGGCTCTGGCGGATCCTGGCTGCTGCTCTGGCGGATCCTGGCTGGCTGGCTCTGGCGGATCTGGCTGGCTGGCTCTGGCGGATCTGGCTGGCTGGCCTGGCTGGTCCTGGCTGGACGGCTCTGGCTGGTCCTGCTGGACGGCTCTGGCTGTCCTGGCTGGACGGCTCTGGCTGGTCCTGGCTGGACGGCTCTGGCTGGTCCTGGCTGGACGGCTCTGGCTGGTCCTGGCTGGCTGGCTCTGACAGCTCCTGGCTGGCTGGCTCTGGCTGTCCTGTTTAGCGGAAGGCTCTGGCTGCTCTGTCTGGCGAAGGCTCTGGCTGCTCCTGTCTGGCGGAAGGCTCTCGCTGCTCTGTCTGGCGGAAGGCTCTGGCTGCTCCTGTCTGGCGGAAGGCTCTGGCTGCTCCTGTCTGGCGGAAGGCTCTGGCTGCTCCTGTCTGGCGGAAGGCTCTGACGGCCCGGACAGACGGGCAGCTCTGACGGCTCGGGACAGACGGGCAGCTCTGACGGCTCGGGACAGACGGGCAGCTCTGACGGCTCGGAACAGACGGACAGCGCTGGCAGGCAGGCAGCTCAGACAGCGCTGGGCATGCAGGCAGTTCAGACAGCGCTGGGCATGCAGGCAGTTCAGACAGCGCTGGGCAGGCAGTTCAGACAGCGCTGGGCAGGCAGGCACACCTGTAGGGAGGAGACGGAGAGACAGCCTGGTGCGGGGGCTGCCACCGGAGGACTGGTACGTGGAGGTGGCACCGGAATTACCGGACCGTGAAGGAGGACACGCGCTCTTGAGCACCGAGCCTGCCCAACCTTACCAGGTTGAATGATCCCGTAGCCCTGCCAGTGCGGCGAGGTGGAATAGCCCGCACTGAGCTTTGCTGGCGAACCGGGGACACCACTTGTAAGGCTGGTGCCATGTACGCCGGCCCGAGGAGACGCACTGGAGGCCAGATGCGTTGGGCGGCTTCATGACACCGGCTCGATGCCCAACCTAGCCCTCACAGTGCGGCGAGGTGGATAGCCCGCACTGGACTAAGCAGCGTACTGGGGACACCGTGCCTTTACCGCATAACACGGTGTCTGACCAGTACGACGCCTCTCACTCCATGGTAAGCACGGGGAGTTGGCTCAGGTATCCTACCCGGCTTTGCCACACTCCGCGTGTTCCCCCCCCAAGAAATTTTTGGGTCTGACTCTCGGGCTCCCAACCGCGTCGCGCGCTGCCTCCTCATACCAGCGCCTCTCTGCCTTCGCTGCCTCCAACTCCGCCTTGGACGGCGATATTCCCCTGGCTGAACCAGGGTCCTTCCGTCCAGGATCTCTTCCCAAGTCCAGGAGTCCTGTTTTTTTTTGCCGCTGCTGCTGCTGTGCTCCCTTTTCCACTCCGCTTGGTCCTTTGGTGATGGGTGTTTTCTGTAACGGTTATCGTCATATTCCTCCTCCTCGACGAGGAGAGGCGAGAAGGATCGGACCAATACCGCGGAGTGGTTAGTGTTCATGATGAATGATTTAATATAACGGAAAAACTGAACAATGAAAATACAAAAACAAATAACGATGTGCAGAAAACAGATACAGTACCGTGTGGTGAAAAACACAACACGGAAACAAACCCCCACAAAACACACGTGAAACCCAGTCTGCCTAAGTATGATTCTCAATCAGGGACAACGATTGACAGCTGCCTCTGATTGAGAATCATACCAGGCCGAACACAAAAATCCCAACATAGAAAATCAACCATAGACAAACCCACCAACTCACGCCTGACCAACTAAAATAAATACAAGACAAAGGAAAACAGGTCAGGAACGTGACACAGAGCTGGTGTAACTGAGTCAGGTTTGAAGGCCTTCTTGCTCACACAAGCTTTTTCAGTTTGCCCACAAAGTTCTATAGGATTGAGGTCAGGGCTTTGTGATGGACACTCCAATACCTTGACTTTGTTGTCCAAAGTTGAGGCAATGTGTCTGGTTGTGATGTCCAAAGTTGAGAAAGAGAAAATCCTCAAGGAGTGCCACGACAACCCAGGTACTGGCGGACACCAGGTCATAGTGAGGCACAACCAGGTACGACGGACACCGGGTCATAGTGAGGACCAACCCAGGTACCGACGGACACCGGGTCATAGTGAGGACACACCCAGGTACAGACGGACACCGGGTCATAGTGAGGACACAACCCAGGTACGCGAGACACCGGGCATAGTGAGGCACAACCAGGTACAGAGAACACCGGGTCATAGTGAGGACACAACCCAGGTACAGACGGACACCGGGTCATAGTGAGGACACAACCCAGGTACCGACGGACCGCGGGTCATAGTGAGGACAAACCCAGGTACCGACGGACACCGGGTCATAGTGAGGACCAACCCAGGTACGACGGACACCGGGTCATAGTGAAGAGCAACACAACCCAGGTACAGACGGACACCGGGTCATAGTGAGGACAACAACCAGGTACCAGACGGACACCGGTCATAGTGAGGACACAACCAGGTAGACGGACACCGGGTCATAGTGAGGACACAACCCAGGTAAAGACGGACACCGGGTCATAGTGAGGACACAACCCAGGTACGACGGACACCGGTGTCATAGTGAGGACACAACCCAGGTACCGACGGACACCGGGTCATAGTGAGGACACAACCCAGGTACCGACGGACACCGGGTCATAGTGAGGAGACAAAAGAAAAAAGCATTTTCCTACTACTGGAGCTTGATAACTATGGACACCAAAAAAAGTCTGTGCGTACTGCTGTTTTAAGATGGAAAAAAGATTTGCCTTTGTTAGATACAATGTACTATCGCTCTTGTGATTTCCTGATCCACCTCTACGCAGACGACACCATTCTGTATACATCTATGATGTCTCTCTTGCTGCGGGTGATTTCCTGATCCACCTCTACGCAGACGACACCATTCTTTATACATCTGGCCCTTATTTGGACACTGTGATAACAAACATCCAAACGAGCTTCAATGCCATACAACACTCCTTCCGTGGCCTCCAACAGCTCTTAAACGCTAGTAAAACCAAATGCATTTTTTTCAACCGTTCGCTGCTCGCACCCGCCCGCCCGACTAGCATCACTAATCTGAATATGTGGACATCTATAAATACCTAGGTGTCTGGCTGTAAACTCTCCTTCCAGACTCATATTAAACATCTCCAAACCAAAATCAAATCTAGAATCGGCTTTCTATTTCACAACAAAGCCTCCTTCACTCACACCGCCAAAATTACCCTAGTAAAACTGACTATCCTACCGATCCTCGACTTCGGTGATGTCATCTACAAAATAGCCTCCAACACTCAGCAAACTGGATGCAGTCTATCACAGTGCCATACGTTTTGTTACCAAAGCCCCTTATACCACCCACCACTGCGACCTGTACGCTCTCGTCAGCTGGCACTCGCTACATATTTGTCGTCAGACCCACTGGCTCCAGGTCATCTATAAGTCTATGCTAGGTAAAGCTCCGCCTTATCTCAGCTCACTGGTCACCATAGCAGCACCCACCCGTAGCACGCGCTCCAGCAGGTATATCTCACTGGTCATCCCCAAAGCCAACACCTACTTTCACCTTTCCTTCCAGTTCTCTGCTGCCAGTGACTGGAACGAATTGCAAAGATTGCTGAAGCTGGAGACTTATATTTCCCTCACTAACATTAAACATCAGCTATCTGAGCAGCTAACCGATTCGCTGCAGCTGTACATAGTCCATCTGTAAATAGCCCATCCAATCCACAGACTACAAATGTCGGTGATGTTTGTGTCCAGTATGAAGGAAGTTAAAGGTAGTTATTGGTGACCTGCAGCGATACAGACGAAGAGTACCTGCTGTCCCGAAGGCTTCTGCCCTGTAAGTAGATATAAAAGTTATTATTCATGTTTTCTTTAGATTGTTTTTTCAAGCATTAGAGACAGTTTAGGGTCGATCCTTTACAGTACAAAAGGGAGAATATACTGCATGTTCTAATATGGTTAAGACATTTCAGACGACCTTAGCTACGATGCTAACAGTCAGAGTCAGGCAGAGACAGATCAGACTGCAGATCATGTTGTAGTTGAGGGAAGCAGCACAAATGACAATTGTATGATATGCCTTATCATTTCATGTATTCAATGCTTTCAAAGAAAAGAGCACTGCACACTGCTCTTGCTAGTATCACTTATTTTTATTCAAGTGAAACTAGCACCTGCAACAAGTTAACTCAGATGTTTGAGTACATTTTTGGATGACGTATTCAATAGTGAAATTGTTTAATGTTGATGGAACACTAATCATCTTTGAAATAATGACAACAGAACCGACCAGATTCTCCACAGAGGAGTTTCCCATTTCAACTACCGACAAGGTAAAGCAGTAAAATAGTGTACGTTTAAAGCATGTAACCTCTTTCCTGTGAGAGCCTTTCATAATGTTTTTTTGCTGTTTGGTTTTTTATCTCCAACGTGTCCTTCACAGGATCTATAAAGAGGAAACCAACGAGCAGAGTACAATCCTCAGAATCGGAAATGCTCTTACCACTCTGGAGGACTTCAAGAGACTGGCCAACAAATAAGACTTTGGTGTCTGAGGGTGTGAGTACATTATAATACATGTGATGTCTTGCTCAACATGTGGCCGTCTTACAGTAACTGGTAACACTAGTATCACTGTCTTGATTTCACAATTTGATGCTCACTGTCTTCTAATTATCTACAATCTATACACAAGGTTAGCCCAGCTAGTAGTAGACACCAGGTTAGCCCAGCTTGTAGCAGACACCAGGTTAGCCCAGCTAGTAGTAGACACCAGGTTAGCCCAGCTAGTAGCAGACACCAGGTTAGCCCAGCTAGTAGCAGACACCAGGTTAGCCCAGCTAGTAGCAGACACCAGGTTAGAGCCAGCTCAGTAGCAGATACACAGGTTAGCCCAGCTAGGTAGTCACCAGGTTAGCCCAGCTAGTAGCAGACACCAGGTTAGCCCAGCTAGTAGCAGACACCAGGTTAGCCCAGCTAGTAGCAGACACCAGGTTAGCCCAGCTAGTAGCAGATACCAGGTTAGCCCAGCTAGTAGCAGAAATGGTGACCAAGGATGTAAGTATACAAATGTATTAGAAGTGTAGTAATTAATGTTATGTCTGTAACGCAAACATCTCCCCTCATACACATTGTATTAACAGTGTGACTTTATTTCTCTCCATAGGTAAAAGCTCTTGTCGTGTGTCATATCCTAGACTAACAGCAGACATGTCCGTGAACGTGTCCTGTCTTGTTACCTGAAGGTATGATTTTTTAAATATATATTTTTTAACTAGGCAAGTCAATTAAGATGTTTTATTTATTTACAATGACAGCCTAGTCCAGCCAGGATGACGCTGAGCCAATTGTGCACCGCCCTATGGGACTCCTAATCAGGGCCGGATGTGATACAGTCTGGATTTGAACCAGGGACTGTTCCACTGCGCCACTCGGGAGCCTATGCAGAAATGCAGACGTACTGAACTTAAATAATTCAATAAAAAAATAAAATGACTGCTCTCACTTGGTTCATATGCATTCATTCAATTGCGAAAGTATTTGAATCCTTATAAACTCTGAACCAAAACAGGATGTTCAGATAAACGGCGAGATTGTTCTTCCTCAGTGTGTGGGAGATGATCCTGGGAAAGGAGACCATCACATCATTTGGGTGAGTGTCCACTTAATGATGTACTGAAGACCCAAGACTTATTCCCATGTCATTCAATGGCTGGTACATGAGGTCTCATGAGATGCACATGTATTTCATATTTTCAAGTCGATAAGGATGTTTTAGCTGGTTCTCGCTTCCCTCTGGAAAATACATTCATCCCCACATCTAACTACCATATACATCACATCTAACTACCATACAAATCACATCTAACTACCATACACATCACATCTAACTACCATACAAATCACATCT
>NW_019943229.1:322336-333224 GCF_002910315.2 Salvelinus sp. IW2-2015 | reverse complement strand
CTAACCAGTATACAAATCACATCTAACTACCATATACATCACATCTAACTACCATATACATCACATCTAACTACCATATACATCACATCTAACTACCATACAAATCCACATCTAATCTACCATACACATCACATCTAACTACATACAAATTCACTATATTCTAACTACCATATTACAATCACATCTAACTACCAGTATCCATATACATCACATCTAACTACCATATACATCACATCTAACTACCATACAAATCACATCTAACTACCATATACATCACATCTAACTACCATATAGATCACATCTTACTACCATATGCAAATCACATCGTACTACGGTATGTGACTAAACGGCTCAAATTGGTCTGAGGTAGAATTTTTACATTGGATAAAGTAGAGACTCAGAGCTACAAAATGGTATATCACACACTACAGTTGAGAAACAATGGGAAAGTCATTCTGCTTTGAAAGTTGATAAACTTGTAAACTCACTTTTGAGAAAAGGGCCTTTGAATGTTTTGGTACCTACTGGAACGCTCTCCTTTGTCTACACCCATTCAGCATTGTTCACACCCTCTTAAGCCAGCACCACCCATCTCTTTAAGGATTCACATGTGAGGTCATGTTCTGAACAGTGAGTAGTGTGAGTAAAGATGAAGACTAAAAGTGGTAGTAGCCTACAATAAGGAACAATTCCAGGTAAACAGAAAGTGTCCAGATAAAAATACGTTATAAATATTATATGACTCTTACCCAGACACACTGGTCTAAATTGATGGGTMATGTGAAAGAAATGCTGTAACCCCCAGCCACATCCAGTGATGGAAAAAGTACTAAATTGTCATACTTGAGTAAAAGGATAAATCATTTGAAATTCCTTATATTAAACCAGACGGCACAATTTTTGTTAAACATGTTTTTATTGACGGATAGCCCGGGGAACACTCCAGTTCTGTAAACTGGTCACCTCTGTTGCAGCCCTCATCCTCCACATACAACACCCGTTCTGCCAGTCACATTCTGTTAAAGGTATCACATTTCAGCTACGACCCAGATGCAGACAGTGTCTAAGAAACAAAAGTTCATTTCTAAAACAGGGGCAGGCAAACAACAGGTCAAAGGCAGGCAGGGGTCAATAACCCAGAGAGGGTGCAAAGAGTCCAGAACGGCAGGCAGTCTCAGGGTCAGGGCAGGCAGAGGTCAATAACCCAGACAGGTGGGGTGGGTAAGGTACAGAACAGCAGGCAGTCTCAGGGTCAGGGCAGGCAGGGGTCAATAATCCAGTATGGTGGGGTAAGGTACAGAACGGCAGGCAGCTCAGGGTCAGGGCAGGCAGAACGGTCAAAACCGGGAAGGACTAGAAAACAGGAGCAGGGGAACAAACGCTGGTAGGTTTCACAAACAAAACAAACTGACAACAGACAAACAGAGAACACAGGTATAAGTACACAGGGGATAATGGGGAAGATGGGCGACACCTGGAGGAGGGTGGAGACAAGCACAAAGACAGGTGAAACAGATCAGGGTGTGACAAAAGGTCCCCAAAGCACACACATCCCTGGGTCGCTCGTCTTTTCAGTTCGCTGCAGCTAGCGACTCAAACTTGACAGTTTATCTCAATCTATTCATCCAAAGACTCAATCATGGACACTCTTACTGACAGTTGTGGCTTTTTTGCTTGTTGCATTGTTGTCTCTACCTTCTTGCCCTTTTTGCTATAGTCTGTAACCAACAATGTTTGTACCCTGTTTTTTGTGCTGCTGCCATGTTGTGTTGCTACCATGTTGTTGTCATGTTGTGTTGCTACCATGCTGTGTTGTCATGTGTTGCTGCCATGCTATGTTGTCATCTTAGGTCTCTCTTTATGTAGTGTAGTGTTGTCTCTTGTCGTGATGTGTGTTTTGTCCTATATTTTTATTTAATATATTTTTAATCCCAGCCTCTGTCCCCGCAGGAGGCCTTTTGCCTTTTGGTAGGCCGTCATTGTAAATAAGAATTTGTTCTCAACTGGCTTGCCTTGCGAAAAAAAAAAAAAGGGTTGGATCCTTAAGATATAAAATGAAGGTTAAATAAAATAAAAAAATTAAGCTTTAACTATCAATACAACCCGATTGTGGTTAATTTATCTACTAATTTGATTAGCTTTTTAGAGTGTCACTAATACCTGCTATAACATGGTAGATCACTATCAGAGATAGTGTTTATGTAGGTGGGACTTTTCATTGGTATTATTGCTTTTGGTCTGAGACCTGCCATGGGGGAGAATGAATAGGTTTTTATCAGATAGTCTGTGGGTCTGAGACCTGCCATGGGGGAGAATGAGGGGGGGTATAGTTTTATAATAGTCTGTGGGTCTGAGATCTGCCATGGGAGAATGAATAGGTTTTATTAGATAGCCTGTGGATCTAGACCTGCCATGGGGGAAATGAAAAAGGTTTTTATCAGATAGTCTTGTGTCTGAACCTGCCATGGGGAGAATGAATAGGTTTTTATTAGATAGCTCGTGGGTCTGAGGAGCCTGTGCTGTAGTGTTTTACTGTTGTTTTATTTATTTACTTACCTATTGTTCACCTAATACCTTTTTTGCAATATTGTTAGAGCCTGTAAGTAAGCATTTCACTCTAAGTAACGTGATCTACCACACCTGTTGTATTCAGCATTTACTGTGAGGTCTACTACACCTGTTGTATTCAGCATTTCACTGTAAGGTCTACCTACACCTGTTGTATCAGCATTCACTGTAGTCTACTACACCTGTTGTATTCAGCATTTCACTGTAAGTCTACTACACCTTTTGATTCAGCATTTCACTGTGAGTCTACTACACCTGTGTATTCAGCATTCACTGTGAGGTCTACTACACCTGTTGTATTCAGCATTTACATGTGAAGTCTACTACACCTGTTGTATTCAGCATTCACCTGAAGGTCTACTACACCCTATTTCAGCATTTCACTGTGAAGTCTACTACACCTGTTGTTATTCAGCATTTCACTGAGGTCTACTACACCTGTTGTATTCAGCATTTCACTGTAAGGTCTACTACACCTGTTATTCAGCATTCACTGTAGATCTACTACACCGTTGTATTCAGCATTTCACTGTAAGTCTACTACACCTGTTGTATTCAGCATTTCACTGTGAGTTCACTACACCTGTTGTATTCAGCATTTCACTGTGAGGTCTACTACACCTGTTGTATTCAGCATTTCACTGTGAGTCTACTACACCTGTTGTATTCAGCATTCACTGTAGTCTACACACCTTGTATTCAGTATTCACTGTGAGGCTACTACACCTGTTGTATTCAGCATTTCACTGTGAGGTCTACTACATCCTGTATTCAGCATTTCACTGTGTAGCTACTACACCTGTTGTATTCAGCATTTCACTGTAGGTCTACTACACCTTGTTATTCAGCATTTCACTGTGAGGTCTACTACACCTTGTATTCAGATTTCACTGTGAGGCTACTACACCTGTTATTCAGCATCACTGGAGGTCTACTACAACCTGTTGTATCAGTAATTCACTGTGAGGTCTACTACACCTGTTGTATTCAGTATTTCACTGTAAGGTCTACTACACCTGTTGTATTCAGCATTTCACTGTGAGGTCTACTACACCTGTTGTATTCAGTATTTCACTGTGAGGTCTACTACACCTGTTGTATTCAGTATTTCACTGTGAGGACTACTACACCTGTTGTATTCAGCATTTCACTGTGAGGTCTACTACACCTGTTGTATTCAGCGCACGTAACAAATAAACTTTGATTTGAAGACCAACTCATTATGACCTTGAACTGACAATGACACCTGGGACTTGATTCCTCCCTGGCATTATTGTGAAGACACACATCACAATTGAGTCTTCAGTTCCAAATTACACCAGTAGAGGTCATTCGTTACATAAATGATAGCAAAAGTATGATTTTTGGTGACATTCACAACATTAATAAGGCATCATTATTTTTGCAATAACAATCAATGTGTGTTGACAATTTATTATTGTTAGCTTCACTACGAATTGACATTACATTTATTTGTAGTGCTTCCATTTCACTTTCCACTCAAGGATTGGTCCAGCAGAGAGTCAAGGTAGGTACTGGCTTCGGGTAAAGTCAGAGACGGTGGGTAATGAAGGGTCCTTGCTATTCTGGGTCCTTGGGATGTCCCTATGCCATTGAAGTTGACATTTAAAATTGTTAAAGTAAAAATTAAGATTATGGTAAAATAAAAGTTATGGTTAGGGATTAGAGTAAGGACTATCCCGGATAGGACTGTCCCTTGAGTAAGGACTGTCCTTTGTCTCCATGGCATAACTGTGATTAATTTAGCCTTGTGTCTTGTTCCAGTGCAAGGAAACACAAAGACACACAGCAGTAGAAATATGTATTGGAAAACAAATCAGAATTTCCCCTGCGTCAGGAATTCCATGTAGAGGTGTAGCCTAGCCCAGGCTGCAATACGATCACCCGTCCGACCGGTGTAGCGGTGCGGAGGGTGTGGGCTGGTTGTGCTGAAGGGCAGGGCGCATACTTCGCACTGGTTATGCTGTAGGCTACCAGCTACTTTGCGCACTGTCTGTCTGGATCTAATCGGCAGCCTAAAGTGCCCAACGCTTTCTATCGCCGCTTTGCTATTCGCATTTATCCATAGAGACCCTTGGATTTGTACGTGCGCGTCATTTCTGACCTGTGGAGTGATTTTACGCAGCGGCAATTTGGGACTGATCTTATCGAATCCGAATGGAATCAAACGGCAGAGCGGGAAAACATGGTAGGTTGAGCTGCAGATATACGGACTATTGTGTGATATCTGTTCATATTTACAGAACCTTCTTTTTGATGCTCTACTACCCGAACCACTGTAACATCCTCAATGGGCGGTGTGACCAGTTATGCTTGAGTGGAATGTGATTTGTTTGTCTGAGATTGTTGTCCTGCGTCTTGTATAGGGCTGACTGACAGAGATTGTTGTCCTGTGTCTTGTATAGGGCTGACTGACAGAGATTGTTGTCCTGCGTCTTGTATAGGGCTGACTGACAGAGATTGTTGTCCTGCTTGCCTGTGTCTGTATAGCCTGAGAACTGACAGAATTGTTGTCCGTGATGTCGTATTAGGGCCGACTATGACTGAAGTGGGTCCTCGTCGTTGTAGAGCTGAACTGACAATGTGGTCCGCTCGGTAGTTAGCTACTGACTGAGAGGGGTCCGCCTCGGAGAGGCTCCGACTGACAGAATTCTGTCCGGGTCATGAGAGGCTGACACAATGGGGCCCGGCGGGAGGCACGGACAGAAGTGGTGCCGGCTCGGATACCGCGGACGGACAGAAGGGGGTCCGGCGGGACGGACACGGCGCGACGACAGAGGGGCCGCGCGGAGAGGCACCGACTAAGGGCCCGCGGGATAGCGCCGGACGAGACAAGAGGGGGCCGCGGCTGTGGAGAGAACTGACAAGGGACCGCGCGCGGCGAGAGGCGACGGACGAGATGTGGGGCCGCGGCGGGGTAGGAGGGCAGGCTTGCTTGGGGGACCTTTTGTCAACCCCTGATCTGTTATCACCCTGTCTTGTGCTTGTTCCACGCCTCCTCCAGGTTGTCGCCCATCTCCCCATTATCCCCTGATTGTACTATACCTTGGACTGTGTCTCAGCTGTTATTGTTGTCTGTTGTCCAGGTTGTGTTGCTGTTTGTGAAACTAGCGCCTAGCCCAGGCGTGTTGTTCCCTTAGACGTGGGTCCTGTTTCTAGTCCGGCTTCCGGTTTTGACCGTATTCCTGGCACTGCCCTGGACCCTGAAGCGCCTGCCACTATCAGTTTACTGCTGTACCTCGCGGCGATCTCACTTACGTGATTATTGAATCACCGCCTGCCTGCCCTGACCCTGAGACTGCCTGCTGTTCTGTGTACCTTACCCACCCCGACCTATCTGCGTTACTGACCTCTGGCCTGCCCCTGACCCTGGAGACTGCGGCCGTTCTGGACTCTTTGCACCCTCTCTGGGTTATTGACCCCTGCCTGCCTTTGACCTGTGTTGCCTGCCCCTGTTTTAGAAATGAACTGTTGTTTCTTAGACACTGTCTGCATCTGGTCGTAGCTGAAATGTGATTACCCTTCATAACACAAGAGATGAGACTTGGATGCGCAGAACCACGGCGGGGGTGTGTTGTAATGTTGGAGGATTGAGGGCTGCAACAGAGGTGACAGTTTACAGAACTGGATGTGGTTTCCCTCATGGGCTATCCGTCGAATAAAAACACATGTTTAACAAAAATTGTGCCGTGGGCCTGGGATCTGCTGGTTACTGCAAATATAAGAATTTCAAATGATATTTTTATCTGCCGGGGGCCCGTGCTTTACTCAAGGAAATGGACAATTAGTACTTTTCCATCCACTGGATTGTGGCGAGTGAGTGTAACGAGCCATTTCTTTCACTTAACCCGCGATCAATTAGACCAGTTGTGTCTGGGTAGAGTCATATAAGCTATTTGATAACGTATTTTTATCTGACAACTTTCTGTTTACCTGGAATGGTTCCTTATTGTAGGCTACTACCACTTTTAGTCTTCATCTCTCTCACACTACGCTCACTGTCAGAAAACATGACTCTGGGACCATAGTGACTCGGCATCATGAAGAGTTTTATGGGGCTCCGGCGTGGGCTTGGCATGGCTTAAAGGGGGTGAACAATGGCTGAATTCGCGGTGTTAGACCAAAAGGAGGCGTTCCAGTAGAGAACGGGGTTACCAAAACATTCAAGCCTTTTTCTCAAAGTGAGTTTACAAGTTTATCAACTTTCAAAGTACAGCGTTAATGACTTTCCCATTGTTTCTCAGACTGTAAGTGTGTGACGACATAACCAGGATTTTTGTAAGCATCTGAGTCGTCTCACTTTATTCCAAATGTCCAACAAATTCGTACACCTTGCAGGACCACTTGGGGAGCCGTTTAGTCACAGTACCGTATGAGGCAGTACGATTGTTGATTATGCTATGGTAGTGAAGACTGTATGACCTTAGGATATCTAGAGGTAATGTGGGGTTAGATGTGATGGGATGATTGTAGTTAGATTTGATTTGCTATTAGATGTGATGTAGTGTGGTAGTTTAGGATGTGATATGACTGCTCAGTATTGGTAGTAGATGTGATGTATATGGTGATTAGAATGTGATGCTTGATATGGTATCGGTGATCAGAGTGTATATGTGCGGTGATGTGCAGTTCTAGATGTGTGGATGTAGGTCGGGAGAGGCTTGGTAGTGTAATTGTGATTTTGTAATGGTAGTTAAACTTGTGAAGTACTATCTTGGTAGTTAGACTGGTGAATGTATGAGTATGGGTGTAGAGGTGTTCAGTTGTATATGCAGGTTCAGATGTCGAGTTTTGTCATAAATGGTATGTAGATGTTTATATTTAGTAGCGGATGGAGTGCGGGAGGCAAACGAGTAGCAATGGTCCGACTATTGACAGGATATGGTAGATGTAGGCAATGCATGATTATGTCATCGGATTACAGACAGTGCGAGGGGTAAGCATGAGTCTATGAGGTAAGTGGTAGCCACCCATGTCCTCAATTTGACCATGGTGTTACGATGTCGGAATGTATAATGCAGTGGTAAGTTAGATGTATAGAGGAGTACACATGATGGAGTAGAACTTGTGACGCTAATAATCCATAGTTCAGAAGGTGATCTATGGCCAAGAAGATATCTGATGTTAGCACAACCAACTTTTAATGTGTTTAGGGATGAGTATATTTGTCATGGTAGTTAGACTGTGATTGAGAAAGAGCCCCCAGTATTATGGTAGTTGTGTTCTCATAATAGCGGTAGCTGTAGATGTCATTTGTATGGTAGTTAGATGTGATGTTATGGTAGTTAGATGTCATTTGTAGTCTAGGGTAGTTAGATGTGATGTATATATGGTAGGTATAGATGATGGACATGTATAATGGTCAGTCTATAAGCACATGTGATTGTGAGTGGGTAGTTAATGTCGAGACAGTGTCAGATAGTAGTGGAGATGCGTAGCAGTCGTCGATTTTGTACCAATCCATAGGAGTAGGTAAGAAGTGCTAGTGTATGTAATGGTAGATAGGATGAGAGAGTTGCATGAGTATTGGTAGTTAGATGTCGCATGACCAATGTATCCAGCTTAGGTAGATGTATTTGATATATGGTGTAGAGAGAAGAAGATGTGAACTGATAGTCTAGGTAGTTAGATAGATGAATTTGGTATGTAGTTAGATGTTGAATTTTTAAGTGGTTAGCTTCACACCAGGGATGTGAGCAGGCCATGAGAGAGCGCAGCCAACCAGGGCGAGCAGCGCAGGAGAGGAGGCAGCCCAATATCGTCATAGGTGTAGAAAATGTTTAGGGACTTTGATAAGAAGGCTCAGATGGTAGTTAGAGTGATGTATATGGATAGTTCCGCCAAGCCAGTGATTATGCATAGTAGCTGGTAGTTAAAATGTGATTTGTATGTGAGTGAGTGTACAAGGAAATGTGATGCCAGCGTAATCCAGTACCAAAAATGGTAGCATTGGCAAAGAGGCAGCAATAGCACGAATTAGATGTGCAGATACAATCAGCAGTGAGAGATCTAGATGTGATTTGTATGGTACTCTAGAATCACTAGATGGGTACGTAATGGCAGTTAAGAAGTAGAGTGAGGGAGTCATCCCAACCGATTATTCAGTATGGAGTTAGATATGGAAGTATGGTAATGGGCAAATTCGATGTCATTTGTATATGTAGTTAGAATTGTGATTCTGTAGGTTAGTTAGATGTGATGCGCATGACGTCTATAGGTTAAGCGATGATTTTGTGATGGGAGTAAGTAATAGATCGAGCCATGTACCAACTCAATGGACGAGTACAGATGTAGCGAGGGCAATGGAATGTATTTCCAGAGGAAAGCCCAACCGAAGGCAAGCCCAGCTCAGGAGAACAACATCCTTAGCGAGAGCGTATGCGAGAAGCAATCAATGAACCAGAATAACCATCTAGGCCAATCTCATGGAGACTCATTGACCAGCCAATTGCGAATTGACGGCATGGGAGTAGGATGATGATGCCTCCCTCTACGAGAACATCATTTACCAAGTGCCGAACACTCACCCAGGAGTTGATGTGCAGCATCAGTCTCCTGTCCGAGTGATATTTACAAGAGTCTTCCCAGCACACTGAGGAAGAACAAAATCTCGCCGTTCACAACCAGGCGACAGACAAGATTGCACGCGATGTGGCCAGCCTTTGGTTCTCACAAGGAGGTATATAAAGAAATTCAAAATAACATGGTCACCGAAAGATTGAAGTCATGACCATGACATATCAACAAGTGGGACGACAAGTCTACATATTTAATGTGTTTAAATTGAATGTATTAAGGTCATCAAGTACGTCTGCAATTTCTTGCTCCAAGGCTCCTCAGGTCGACCAGGTAGAGAGCAGCAGACCAACCAGTGGCGAGCAGAGGCAAGGCCAGTGAACGAATCGCACAAATGCGTTACAAAGAATCCCAGACTCGAGCATCCACAGCAATCCCGCGAGCGACCTGAATTAGCGAGGGAAAAGAGTGCACCGATCTCAAGAGCAGGCGCGTGCACCATGGAATCTGCGAAAGAAGGCACCTCAGTCGTCATCCTGGCTGGACTAGGCTGTCATTGCCAACCAGGGCTGAGCATGTAAATGAAAGTGAAAACATCTTAATTGACTTGCACGAGTTACAAACACCAAATATATATGTTAAAAAATCCGGACCATGGTACCTTCAGGTACTCGAGAGAGCAGAGACACACGAGTTCACGGACATGCGCGTATGACCACTAGTAGCTAGGGAGTATGCAGCAACACGACAAGAGCTTTTGACCGTATTGGGAGAGAAATAAAAGTCCACACTGTTAATACTGAATGTGTATATGAAGGAGAGAATGTTCTGCGCATGTACAGGACTAACCAACTACAAGTGTACTCACACTTCACTAAATGACACAGGCTCATTGGTATACTTACATCCTTCGTCAGACCATTTCTGCTACTAGCTGGGCTAAACCTGGTGCTGCTACTAGCTGGCGTTAACCTGTGTCTGCGTACTAGCTGGGCTAACCTGGAGTGCTGCTACTAGACGTGGGCAACCTGTGTCTGCTACTGAGCTTGGGCGTAAGCCTTTTATCTGCTACTAGCTGGCTACTGGTGTCGTACTACTAGCTGCTAACCTTGGTATCTGCTACTAGCTGGGGCTAACCTGGGTCTACTATAGCTGGGCAACCTGGTGTCATGCTGACGTAGCTGGGCTAACCTGGTCTGCTACTAGCTGGGCAACTAGCGTCCGAGTCTCCATACTAGCTGGCGAGGCAGGGGATCTAAGCCTGGATTTGTCCATAGAGCGGTTAGCGTGTGCACAGCTTGGGGGGGGGCTAACTAGTGTCTCTGACTACTAGCTGGATGCTAACTGGGTGTCTACTACTATGCTGGGCACCTGGTGTCTGCCTACAAGCTGGGCCTAAACCTGTGTTCTACTACTAGCTGAGGCTAGACCTTGGGTTAGATTGTAGATAATGAGAAAACAGGTGACTGCAGTCAAATTGCTGAAATCAATGACAGGTATACTGAGTTTACCATTACTGTAGACTTGGGCCACATGTGAGTCATTGACATCACATGTATTATAATGTACTCTACCACCTCAGACGACCAATAGTCTTATTTGTTGGCTTAGTCTCTGAGATGGTCCTCCGAGTGGTAAGATGCATTTCCGGATTCTGAGGATGGTACTTCTGCTCGTTGGTTTCCTTTGATAGATCCTCGTGAAGACACGTTGGAGATAAAAAACCAAACAGCACAAAAAAACCATACCATGCAGAGCTTATTCTCATCACTGCGGCCTTTTT
>NW_019943229.1:317210-322311 GCF_002910315.2 Salvelinus sp. IW2-2015 | reverse complement strand
TAACACCTGTTGTATTCATATTCACTGTGAGGAACTACATACACCTGTTGTATTCAGCATTTCACTTGTGAGGTCTACTACACCTGTTGTATGTCAGCGCACGCTAACAAATAAACTTGATTGAAGACCAAACTATTATGACCTATGAACTGACAATGACACCTAAGACTTGATCTCCCCGGCATTATTGTGAAGAACACACATCACAATTGGATCTTCAGTTCCAAATTACACCGATTAGAGGTCAGTTCGCTGCTACATAAAATGATAGCCAGAAAGTATGATTTTGGCCATTCACAACATAATAACATCATGATTTTGCAATAACAATCAATTGTGTTGTACAATTTATTATTGCTTACTCACTACTAGAATGACTATACATTTATTTGTATGCTACCATTTCACTCCACCAAGATTGGTCCAGCAGAGAGGTCAAGTAGTACTGGCTTCGAGTAAAGTCAGAGACGGATGGGAATGAAGGGTCCTTCTAGCTTCGTGGCCTTGGGAGCTCCCTATGCCATTGAAGGTGACATTTAAAATTGTTAAAGTAAAAATAAGATTATGATAAAATAAAATGTTAATGTAGCCGATTAGAGTAAGACTTATCCCGGATAGACTGTCCCTTGAATATAGGACTGTCCTTTGCTCCATGCCATAAACTGCTGATTAATTTACCTGTGTCTTGTCCAGTGCAAGGAAACAACAAAGACAACAGCCAGTAGAAAATGTATTGAAAACAAATCAGAAATTTCCCCTGCCCGCTTCAGCGGAATCCATTGAGAGGTACCGTATAAGCCCACAGCGCTCCAATACGATTCACCCGCCGACCGATTACGCGGTGCGGAGGTGGGCTGGTTGCTAGCTAGAAGGGCACGGGCGCATACTTTAACGCCACTGGTTTATGCTGTAAGGCCTACAGCTACTTGCCCCGCACTGCTCTGTCATCTAATCGGCAGCCTAAAGTCCCAACGCTCTATCGCCGCTTTGCTTATTTCGCATTTATCCAAGAGACCCCTTGGATTGTACGCTGCGCGTCATTCTGACCCGTGGAGCGTGATTTACGCACCGGGCAATTGGAAACGATCTTATCGAATCCGAATGAATCAAACGCAGAGCGGGAAAACATGTAGGTTGAGTGAGATAACGAACTATTTGTATATCTTCATTTTACAGAACCTTCTTTTTGAGCTCTACTACCCGAACCACCTAACATCCTCAATGGCGGCGACCAGTTATGCTTGAGTGCGAATGTGATTGTTTGTCTGAGATGTTTGTCCTGCCTCTTGTATAGGGCTGACTGACAGAGATTGTTTCCGTGTCTTGTATAGGGCGACGTGACAGAGCATTTTGTCCTGCGTCTTGCTTAGGCTGACTGACAGAGATTTGTCCATGTGTCTTGTATAGCGCTGACTGACAGAATTGTTGCCGCTGTTCTTGTATAGGGCTGACGTGACAGAGATTGATGTCCTGCTTTTCTTGTATAGGCTGACGACTGAGATGTTGTCCTGCGTCTTGTATAGGGCTTGACTGACAGATTGTTGTCCTGCGTCTTCGTATAGGGCTGACTGACTGAATTGTGTTCTGCGTTCTGTGTATAGGCTGACTGACAGATTGTTGTCCTGCCGTCTGGTATAGGGCTGACTGACAGATTGTTGGTCCTGCTCTTTTTAGGCTGACTACAAATTGTTGGTCCTGAGTCTGTAGTAGGTGACTGACAGAGATTGTTGTCCTGTGTTCTTGTATAGGCTGACGACAGCATGTGTTGTCCTGGTCTATGTATAGGCGACTGACCTGAGATTGTTGTCCTGCGTCTTGTATAGGGCTGACTGACAGAGAGTTGTCCTGCCGTCTGTGCTAGGGCCTAACTGACAGATTGTTGTCCTCGCGATCTTGTATTAGGGCTGACTGACTAGATTGCTGTCCGGCCGTCTTGTATAGGGCTTGACTGACAGATTGTTGTCCTGCGTCTTGTAATAGGGCTGACTGACAGATTGTTGTCCTTGTCTGTATAGGCTGACTGACAGATTGTTGTCCAGTGCGTCTTGTGTAGGGCTGAGCTGACTAGATGTGTCCGGTCTTGTATAGGGCTGACTGACAGAGATTTGTTGTCCTTGTCTTGTATAGGGCTGACTGACAGAGATTGTTGTCCTGTGTCTTTGTATAGGGCCGACTGACTGAGATTTGTTGTGCCTGTGTCTTGTATAGGGCTGACTGACAGAGCCTTGTTGTCCTGCTGTCTTGTATAGGCTGACTGACTTGATGATTGTTGTCCTGCGTGACTGTATAGGGCTGATTGTCTGCGAGTCAAGAGCAAGCAGAGAGGTGCCAGCCCAACCAGGAGCAGGCAGAGAAGTGCAAGCCAACCAGGGGAGCAGGCCAGAGAGAGGCAGCCCCAACCAGGACAGGCAGGAGAGAGGCAGCCAAACCAGGGAGCAGGTAGAGAGAGGCCAGCCCAACCAGGGAGCCAGGATTAGAGAGCACCAGCCAACCAGGGAAAAAAAAACAGCAGAGAGAGGCAGCCAACCAGGGAGCAGGTAGAGAGAGGCAGCCCAAACCAGGGAGGCAGGTAGAGAGAGCAGCCAACCAGAGCAAGGCAGAGAGAAGGCAGCCAACCAGGGAGCAGGCAGAGAAGCAGCCAACACTATGACAGCAGGCCAGAGAGATGCAGCCAAACCAAAGGTACATCTTTATGAAGAAGAGGCCAGCCCAACCAGGGAGCCAGGCAGAGAGAGGCGAGACCCCAAACCAGGGAGCGCCACAGAGAGCAGCCAACCAGGGAGCAGGCAGAGAGAGGCAGCCAACCAGGAGCAAGGTAGAGAGAAGGCAGCCCAACCAGGGAGCAGGAGAGAGAGCAGCCCAACCAGGAGCAGGCACGAGAGAGGCAGCCAACCAGGAGCAGGCAGAGAGAGGCCAGCCAACCAGGGAGCAGGTAGAGAGAGGCCCACCAACCAGGAGCAGGTAGAGAGAGGCACCAACCAGGGGGCAGGCCAGAGAAGCAGCCAACCAGGGAGGAGCAGAGAAGAGAGCAGCCAACCAGGGAGCAGCAGAGAAGAGGCAGCCCAACCGAGGGGTAGCAGGTAGAGAGAGGCCAGCCAACCAGGGTTGAGCAGCAGAGGAGAGGCAGCCACCATGGAGGAAGGACAGAGAGAGGCAGCCAACCAGGGAGCAGGTAGAGAGAGGCAGCCAACCTGGGAGCAGGCTGAGAGAGGCAGCCAACCAGGGAGCAGGTAGAGAGAGGCAGCCAACCAGGGAGCAGGCAGAGAGAGGCAGCCAACCAGGGAGCAGGTAGAGAGAGGCAGCCAACCAGGGAGGATACATCCCAGGTTCCAACTCCTTCCTTCTGTGAATGATAAGTGATAAAGGGTAGCCAATGCACCTTAGGTGTTGTTGTATGCTGGATAGGCTGCAACTTGCTGTATCTGCCTGTAATGAACAGTGGCCACAGTCATCGATATACCCCTTGATTTTGTCTTACCTTATCCTAACCAAAAAAAGTACATTAACTCCAATTTACACTTAAATTAACAAGGAAGGACAGAGCAGTAATTAACAGTCAGGCTGCTGAACATGTGAACTATGTCCAACTGACTCACCACCAGAGTTGTGTAGCTTACTTTCTAAATGTAATCCATTACAGTTACTAGTTACCTGTCCAACATTTGTATTAGTAATGTAACTTTTGGATTACCCAAACTCAGAAAAGTAATCGGATTACTTTCAGCTACTTTTAGATTCCTTTCCCCTTAAGAGGCATTAGAAGAATACAAAAATGTACAGTGCCTTCGGAAAGTATTCAGACCCCTTGACTTTTTCTACATTTTGATACGTTACAGATACATTACGCACAATACCCCATAACCCACTGGAAATATCACATTTACATAAGTATTCAGACCCTTTACTCAGTACTTTGTTGAAGCACCTTTGGCAGCGATTACAGCATTGAGTCTTCTTGGGTATGACGCTACATGCTTGGCACACCTGTATTTGAGGAGTTTCTCCCATTCTTCTCTGCAGATCCTCTCAAGCTCTGTCAGGCTGGATGGGGATCATTGCTATACAGCTTTTTTCAGGTCTCCAGAGATGTTTGATCGGATTCAAACACTCAAGGACATTGAGACTTGTCCCGAAGCCACTCCTGCATTGTCTTGGCTGTGTGCTTAAGGTCGTTGTCCTGTTGGAAGGTGAACCTTCACCGCAGTCTGAGGTCCTGAGCGCTCTGGATCAGGTTTTCATCAAGGATCTCTCTATACTTTGCTCCGTTCATCTTTCCCTCAATCCTGACTAGTCTCCCAGTCCCTGCCGCTGAAAAACATCCCCATAGTATGATGCTGCCACCCCCATGCTTCACCGTAGAGAGGGTGCCAGGTTTCCTCCAGATGTGATGCTTAGCATTCAGGCCAAAGATTTCAATCTTGGTTTCATCAGACCAGATAATCTTGGTCTGAGTCCTTTAGGTGTCTTTTGGCAAACTCCAAACGGGCTGTCATGTGCCTTTTACTGACAGGTGTGTGCCTTTCCAAATCATGTCCAATCAATTGAATTTACCACAGGTGGACTCCAATCAAGTTGTAGAAACATCTCAAGGATGATCAATGGAAACAGGATGTACCTGAGCTCCATTTCAAGTCTCATAGCAAAGGGTCTGAATACTTATGTAAATAAGTTAATTATGTTTTTATTTTTAATAATACATATGCAAACATTTCTAAAGACCTGTTTTTATTTGTCAACCTGACTGACTGTGGTCTACCTTACAATAACAGGCCAGATATACTGACTGTGGTCTACCATACAATAACAGACCAGATATACTGACTAGGGTCTACCTTACAATAACAGACCAGATATACTGACTGGGGTCTACCATACAATAACAGACCAGATATACTGACTGTGGTCTACCTTACAATAACAGACCAGATATACTGACTGACTGTGGTCTACCATACAATAACAGAGCAGATATACTGACTGACTGTGGTCTACCTTACAATAACAGAGCAGATATACTGACTGACTGTGGTCTACCATACAATAACAGACCAGATATACTGACTAGGGTCTACCTTACAATAACAGACCAGATATACTGACT
>NW_019943229.1:311739-314007 GCF_002910315.2 Salvelinus sp. IW2-2015 | reverse complement strand
CACTTAGGTCTAACCTTACCAATAACAAGACAGAATATACTGACTAGCTGGGTCTACCTTACAATAACAGAACCAGATATACTGACTAGGGTCTACCATTACAGTAATAACAGACCAGATATACTGAGACTGTGCGTACTACCATTACTTAAACTAACAGACCATGAATATAACTGACTGACTGGGGTTATGATCAGATGTGCATACCTCACTAACCTACAGACAAGGATAAACCCATAGACTCGCTATGGTTGAGAGGACAAACCACTAGGAAGCCACTAGAGATAAACCATATGGACACCACAGAGGACAAACCCACTAGTGACCACATAGAGGATAAACCCACTAGGAACCACAAGAGGACAAACCACTAGTACACCACAGAGGATTAAACCCACTACGCACAGAGGCAAACCCACTACCCAGAGGACAAAGCCCTCACTGGACACCCACAGAGGATAAACCACTAGGACACCACAGAGGACAAACCCACTAGGGAACCACAGAGGAACAAACCAACTAGTAGACACACAACATGAGGATAAACCTAACTAGGAGACCTAACACAGAGGCATACAAACCATGCTCAAAGCTCGAGACACCACGTGACAGAGGATAAACCCACTAGGACACCACAGAGGACAAACCCACTAGTACACCACAGGGATAAAGCATAGGCACACTAAGGAACCCATAGGACAACGCAACAGCAAGCCTAGGACAACAGAACAACCACTAGTACACCACAGAGGAATAAACGCCACCTAGGACACCACAAGAGGATAACCACTAGGACACCACAGAGGACAACCTCACTGGGCACCACAGAGGATAACCCACTGGGACACCACCAGAAGGAAAACCCACTAGGACACCACAGAGGTATAAAACCACTAGGACACCACAGAGGACAAACCCACTAGGACACCCACAGAGGCATAAACCCACTGGACACCACAAGGATGATAACCATGGAGCACCACGAGGATGACATAGGACACCCTACAGAGACGAAACCCACTGGAAACCAGGGACATCACAACTCGAGGATAAACCCACCTAGGACACCAAGAGGATAAACCCACTAGGCGCAACTACAGAGGAACGAAACCCAACTGGACACCACCGAGGATTAAACCCACTGGAGCACCACAGAGAGGATAAATCCACTAGGACACCTACCAGAGGTAAACCCACTAGGACACCACAGAAGGCACAAACCCACTAGACACCACAGAGGATTAAACCACTGGGTCAGCACACAGAGGATAAACCCACTAGGACACCCACAGAGGATAAACCCACTAGACACCACAGAGATTAACCCACTGGGACACCACAGAGGATAACCATCTCTGGGACACCACAAGGATAACCCGCACTAGCTAACACCACAGAGGATAAACAGCTATAGGTTAATAAAAAATAACAAATGAAAACAAAGAAAAACTACTTAGAGAGGCTGATATTAATTACTATGGCATGCCGAGTCTCTCTTGGCTAAGAGTTGAAGGAGAGACTGACTGCATCACTTCTTTCTTTAGTATAAGCAAACATTAATGTTTTGAAATACTCCCTGATTGTTCTGCTAGTCAAACTTACTACTCTAGTAAAAGCTCTGCACAACACAACACTTACCCTCCACCAGACAGACCCACCGGTCCGGTCTTCACATGTCCCCAGTTATACTAATAATGGTACTTGTAACAATATAATTACAACTATGCTAGCTGCTTTACATTGAAAAATGAATACACCATAGGTGTTCTTTATCACAAGTAGAATACTAGCTTACGGATAACATTAACTATGGCTAATAGGTGTTGTCACATTGCTAATACAACGCCTTGTAGAGACAAGTTCAGGAAGAGAAGAGTACATGAAGGATCCAGCCTAGCTAGCTATTTGAAGATTTAGGATAGCTAGACTAGCTATTTTGCAAGGATTATTGAGCTAGGCTAGCAGTCAGCCTATTTGCAAGATTTAAGTTAGTCTAGTTTAAGCTAGCTAGCAGCTATATTGCAGATATACTGACTGACTGTGGTCTACCATACAATAACAGACCAGATATACTGACTAGGGTCTACCTTACAATAACAGACCAGATATACTGACTAGGGTCTACCTTATAATAACAGACCAGATATACTGATTAGGGTCTACCTTACAATAACAGACCAGATATACTGACTAGGGTCTACCTTACAATAACAGACCAGATATACTGACTAGGGTCTACCTTACAATAACAGACCAGATATACTGACT
>NW_019943229.1:303172-307059 GCF_002910315.2 Salvelinus sp. IW2-2015 | reverse complement strand
TAGCTAGCTAGCTATTTGCAAGATTTAGGTAGCTAGCTAGCTAGCTATTTGCAAGATTTAGGTAGCTAGCTAGCTAGCTATTTGCAAGATTTAGGTAGCTAGCTAGCTAACGTTATTTGTTGGAAAGTGTATTTTGTTTTAATTAACTACAGTGCATTCGGAAAGTACTCAGGCCCCTTGACTTGTTCTACATTTTATTATGTTACAGCCTTTTTCAAAAGGGATTCAATATTTGTTTTCCCCTTCATCAATCTAAGCACAATATCCCATAATAACAAAGCAAAACCAAATATTTCTAAATGTTGCAAATTGATATAAAAAAAACTGAAATATCACATTTACGTAGGTATTCAGACCCTTTACTCAGTACTTTGTTGAAGCACCTTTGGCAGCGATTACAGCCTCAAGTCTTCTTGGTTATGATGCTACAAGCTTGGCACAACTCTATTTGGGAGTTTCTCCATTCCTCTCTGCAGATCCTCTCAAGTTCTGTCAGGTTGGATGGGGAGCGTTGCTGCACAGCTATTTTCAAGTCTCTCCTGAGATGTTTGATCGGGTTCAAGTCCTGGCTCTGGCTTATCCACTCAAGGACATTCAGAGATTTGTTTGGAAGCCACTCCTGTGTTTTACTTGCTGTTTCAGTGTAATTACCCTGTAATAGAGACCCCTTAAAATGAAGCGTTGTCATTATTTTTTGCAGTAGAGGGAACACGCCCTGTCCTCGCAGACCTGCGAATGTCATGACTTTTGAACTTATTTTTGCACATTTCTAAAGGACGCATCGGTAGCATTGGGATATCGTAGAGGAGAGGAGTGAAAGGTGTTCCTGATGTATTGTTTCCATACATGTCTCAAAAAGACTAAACCAGAGGAGGTGTTCCAAGAGCACGCGAGAACAGGAGAACGGCAAACTCTTAGATAAGGTTTCCTAAATACGAGGTGTTTACCTGTCTGCCGGCTTTCAAGGCAAAGTTAAAGGCAATCTGTTATATTATTGCAAAGACATAGCATGGCGGTTGCTGAATACAGAGGCTGGCGGTAGACAAAGCTACTACTCCTGGATCTTCTTTTGGCAAGGGACACCACCGCCACCCATGCCTACAATTGTGATTGGAGCATTTTCTCGCAAGGAGTGTACAGGAATGCAGCATCAAATCCTAAAATGTCTCAACAATGTAGAAAATTAGCTATGAAAATAATATTGGTAGTGGTGGTATAAAGGCATGTTGTAATGACAAAATATCAGGATACATAGTATCAGAGACTTTCACCTATTCCAAACATGAATCAGTCACGTGGACGACATCAACATACTGTACATAGAATACATAAACAAACAGTAGGGGTTTATTTACATTTGAGTCATTTAGCAGACTCTCTGATCCAGAGCCACTACAGTAGTGAGTCATTTAGCAGACTCTCTGATCCAGAGCCACTACAGTAGTGAGTCATTTAGCAGACTCTCTTATCCAGAGCAACTCAGTAGTGAGTCATTTAGCAGACTCTCTGATCCAGAGCCACTAGTAGTGAGTCATTTAGCAGACCTCTCTGATCCAGAGCCACTACAGTAGTGAGTCATTTAGCAGACTCTCTGATCCAGAGCCACTACAGTAGTGAGTCATTTAGCAGACTCTCTGATCCAGAGCCACTACAGTAGTGAGTGCACACGTTTTCTACCTTTTTCATACTGGTCCCTGTGGGAATCGAACCACAACCCTGGTGTTACAAGCACCATGCTCTACCAACCCTGCCACACAGGACCACATGAAGTCCCATTGAGACCAGATCTCTTTATTTACACAGGAAGTCCCATTGTGTCTTTATTTACACAGGAAGTCCCATTGAGACCATGTGTCTTTATTTACACAGGAAGTCCCATTGAGACCATGTGTCTTTATTTACACAGGAAGTCCCATTGAGACCATGTGTCTTTTGCATGGAGCCCTGTCTTATCTAAATCTTCAATAAAGGTTGGATGTCCTCTCAGTCCCAGTTACAATATGCCTATAGGGTGTCTTTATACTGTAACTGTTGTAAACAATGTTTAGACGACTGTGGTGTGGCTGTTGAGCTCCCAGAATGCAATATGTGATTGTTATGGAGCTGTTTAATCATCAAGGGAGCACTTTGAAACTCTGTCTGGCACAAATCACTAGGACGTTGTAAAACTTTTCAACGTTTCACAGTAACATCTACATCTGGTTTGGCGTTTGGGTTAGAATGTGGAATGCTTATTTTCCCTCCAACACTAGTCAGGAAAACACACAGGTGTCTGCAGTGCTGCTGCTGCTCAGCCTGTGGTTCATATAGAAACAGCCAACAACTCTGAGAACAACACGGGTTTACATCTAAGGGTTCTTCATGTTGCTGTTACTGACAGGCTTTTCTATCTTTTCTGAATTTCTCTTTTTTATTTGTTGTGTTCATGTTGGGCTGTGTGTCTGGGCGGTGTTCATGTTGGGCTGTGTTCATGTTGGGCTGTGTTCATGTTGGCTGTGTTCATGTTGGGCTGTGTTCATGTTGGGCCGTGTTCAGGTTAAGATGTGTTCAGGTTGGGCTGTGTTTAAGGTTGGGCTGTGTTCACGTTGGCTGTGTTCAGTTGGCTGTGTTCAGGTTAAGGTGTGTTCAGGTTGGGCTGTGTTCATGTTGGGCTGTGTTCAGGTTGGGCTGTGTTCAGGTTGGCTGTGTTTCATGTTGGGCTGTGTTCACGTTGGGTTGTGTTCAGGTTGGGCTGTGTTCAGGTTGGGCTGTGTTCAGGTTGGGCTGTGTTCACGTTGGGGCTGTGTTCAGGTTGGGCTGTGTTCAGGTTAGGTGTGTTTTCAGGTTGGGCTGGTTCATGTTGGGCTGTGTTCAGGTTTGGGCTGTGTTCAGGTTGGGCTGTGTTCATGTTGGGCTGTGTTCAGGTTAAGGTGTGTTCAGGTTGGGCTGTGTTCAGGTTAAGGTGTGTTCATGTTGGGCTGTGTTCAGGTTGGGCTGTGTTCAGGTTGGGCTGTGTTCAGGCTGGGCTGTGTGTATAACAGGTGCCTTGTTTACATTATTTACAATAAAGCGGAAATCAGCAATTGAAACAATAACAAGCGTGTAAAAAGCTGAGCGATGGGGCTGGAGAAATGTAATCACTCTCAAATTCATTGACAAACTATGGATGCAAGGATTGACCATCCATGATATTAACATGATCTTTTTAAACATGTTTTGAGGCTGTACAGTGTTTGTTTACATGACTTTGTTTTACAAACATTGGAGTAAAACAAGCTTATATTTTGGGTTTTCATGGAGTGTGACAGTTGAACTAAGCTCATGAGGCATTTATAAGTTATATTTTTCAGGAATCAATTGGTACATATTTTTTATTTATAGGCCTAGAATGGATGTAAGATTGTAGATTGCCCTTTTTAAATGAGGGCTGTTCAGCCCCAGACTAGCCCAACCGGCTTTACTGCAGATGGAAATACTGTATTAATTAAAAATACTGGAATGTTTCATTACACCCAAACATGGGTACAGACACACAGACTGACTGACTGACCGATTGGCTGACTGACTGGCTGACCGATTGACTGACTGGCTGGCTGATTGACTGGCCGACCGACCGTCTGGCTGACTGGCGGGCAGACTGACTGACTGTTATTAGCTGGTGTTAATATTGGTTAGAGGTCTGTATAGTGGATGGATAGAGAGTCTGTTTTTAAAGAGCATGTCTCTCTGGAAACGGAGTAGTCAGCTTAAAGACAGGAACAGAAAGTATCCACTACTAAAAGTAAAGGAAAAACATTGGGAAATCTGTCCCATAAACACTGATCAGGTCTTCTTTACAATGGTAGAGGTTAGGATTGTGTTTACAATGGTAGTGGTTAGGATTGTGTTTACAATGGTAGTGGTTAGGA
>NW_019943229.1:299571-302589 GCF_002910315.2 Salvelinus sp. IW2-2015 | reverse complement strand
AATGGTAGAGGTTAGGATTGTGTTTATAATGGTAGTGGTTAGGATTGTGTTTATAATGGAAGAGGTTAGGATTGTGTTTACAATGGTAGTGGTTAGGATTGTGTTTACATTGGTAGAGGTTAGGGCGTGCTCAGCCATGCTTTTCCTGTAGTCCACGATCATCTCTTTTGTCTTGATCACATTGAGGGAGAGTCTGGCACCCCACTGCCAGGTCTCTGACCTCCTCCCTATAGGCTGTCTCATCGGTGTCGATGATCAGGCCTACCACCTTTGTGTCGTCGGCAAACTTAATGATGGTTTTGGAGTCGTGCTTGGCCACACAGTGGTGGGTGAACAGGGAGTACAGGAGGGAACTATGCACGCGCCCCTGAGGGGCCCCCATGTTGARGATCAGTGTTTTGGAGGGAATTTTGCCTACCCTCACCACCTGCGGTCGGCACGTCAGAAAGTCCAACTGCAGAGGGATTTGTTTAGACCCAGAGTCCTAAACGTGGTGACGAGTTTGGATGGGATAATGGTGTTGAACGCTGAGCTGTAGTCAATGAACAGCATTCTCACGTAGGTGTTCCTTTCGTCCTGGTGGGAAAGCGCAGTGTGGAGTGCAATTGAGATTGCATCCTCTATGGATCTGTTGGGGTGGTATGAAAATTGGAGGGGGTCTAAGGTGGCTGGGATGATGGTGTTGATGTGAGCCATGACCAGCCTTTCAAAGCACTTCATGGCTACAGATGTGAGTGCTACGGGTCAGTAGTCCTTTAGGCAGGTTACCTTGGTGTTCTTGGGCACAGGGACTGTGGTGGTCTGCTTGAAAGATATAGGTATTACAGACTCATGCTCTCATGCATGCTTCAGTGTTGCTTGCCTCGAAGGGCGCAGAGAAGTCATTTACCTCGTCTTGCAGCCTTGTGTCACTGGGCAGCTCGTGGCTGGGATTCCCTTTGACATCTACCCTCCACAGCAGGTAGCCTACAGCCAGCCTATAATGACCTACCCTCCATAGCAGGTATCCTACAGCCTATAATGACCTACCCTCCATAGCAGGTATCCTACAGCCTATAATGACCTACCCTCCATAGCAGGTATCCTACAGCCTATAATGACTGACCCTCCCTACACAAATAATTACATTTTAACAAATAATATCATATTTGCATTGATTGTTTGGAGGGGAAAATTCTCAAAAGGGTGTTATTGTTATACATTTTGTAGGGCCCTGTTTTATCTTTTGATAAATTCAATTTTCCCGGTTTTATTTTTCACAGTTTTCTTGTTTTTTTTCAGGTTCACTCTCAAAATCACATGTTTTTAATAGAAAAGCTACATTATTCTAAGTTCTAAGTCCACAACAATGCTTAAACCAAATCCGGAGACCACTTTTGAGGTCTGGGAAGAATAAAAAATAATTTTTGTCCTTTAGTTCAATTAACACCTAGCAAGAGACCATTGTGTTTGTATGGTGGTGTTAGTGTACACTACATGTGGTGGGGGAGTTTACAAAACAATTACCCCGCGATTGATACAAATCATATGTCATTCTGCCAGACACTCTGCAGTCAACATTTAATTGCGAAAGTTTCTTGGGAAAGCCTTTAGAAACGTTCATTCAAACAGTGCATGGTGACTGGATCGTGCATCGCAGTGCATGGTGACTGGATCGTGCATCACAGTGCATGGTGTAAGTTATGGTTATGGCGTTGTTATGGTTGTGTAAGTATGGTTTGGTTGTTGTGGTTTGTTATGGTTGTTAAGTATGTTATGGTTGTTATGGTTGTTATGGGTGTTATGGTTGTTATGGGTGTTAAGTATGTTATGGTTGTTTGTGGTTGTGTGGTTGTTTATGGTTGGTGTATGGTGTTATGGTTTGTTATGGTGTTATGGGTTGTTATGGGTGTTTGAAGGTTGTTATGGTGTTATGGGTGTTAATGGGTTTTCATGGTGTTTGGTTGTTATGGTTGTTATGGTGTGTTATGGTTGTTATGGGTGTTATGGTTTTAAGTATGTTATGGTTTTGTGGTGTTGTGGGTGTTATGGTTGTTAAGGTATCGTGTATGGTTGTTGGTGGTTGTTTGGTTGTTAAGTTATTTATGGTTGTGTGTGGTTGTTATGGTTGTTAAGTATGTTTATGGTTGTTATGGTGTTATGGTGTTATGGTTGTTATGGTTGTTATGGGTGTTAGTATGTTATGGTTGTTGGTGGTTGTTATGGTTGTTATGGTGTTATGGTTGTTATGGTGTTATGGTTGTTTATGGTGTTATGGTTGTTTTGGTTGTTATGGTGTTATGGTGTTATGGTGTTATGGGTGTTTGGTGTTATGGTGTTATGGTGTTTATGGTTGTTATGGTTGTTAGTGGTTTATGGGTTGTTGGTTGTTGTTATGGTTGTTATGGGTGTTATGGTTGTTATGGGTGTGATGGTTGTTATGGTGTTATGGTTGTTATGGTTGTTTATGGTGTTATGGTTTATGAGCGGGTGTTATGGGTGTTATGGGTGTTATGGTTTGATCGTGGTTGTTATGGGTGTTATTGGTGTTATGGGTGTTTGGTTGTTAAGTATGTTATGGTTGTTGGGTGTGTTGTGGTGTTTGGTTGTTATAGTATGTTAGGTGTTGTGGTTGTTTATGGTTGTTATGGTTGTTATGGTTGTTAGTAGTGTTATGGTGTTGTTATGGTTGTGTATAGGTGATGTTATGGTTGTTAAGTATTGTTTATGGTTGTTGTGGGTGTTATGGTTGTTATGGTTTTTTAAGTAGTTGATGGTTGTTGTGGGTTTGTTATGGTTGTTATGGTTGTTATGGTTGTTAAGTATGTTATTGGTTGTTGTGGTTTGGTTTAGTGTTGTTAAGTATGTTATGGTTGTGTATGGTTGTTAAGTATGTTATGGTTGTTGTGGTTTGTTATGGTTGTTAAGTATGGTTATGGTGTAGTTTATGTTTGTTATGGGTATGTTTTTGGATGGGGTTTGTAATGTGATGAGGTGTTGTTTAATGGTTGTTGTCATAAAGGTGTTTGTGTTGGGTTT
>NW_019943229.1:286805-299546 GCF_002910315.2 Salvelinus sp. IW2-2015 | reverse complement strand
GTTGTTATGGTTGTTAAGTGGTTGTTATGGTTGTTGTGGTTGTTATGGTTGTATTAGTATGTTTATGGTTGTTGTGGGTTGTTATGGTTGTTAAGTATGTTATGTTTGGTTTGTTTGGTTGTTAAGTATGTTAGTGGTGTTTGTTTTAAGTATGGTTTTATGGTTGTTATGGTTGTTAGTATGGTATGGTTGTTTGTGGTTGTTATGGTTGCTTAAGTATGTTATGGTTGTTATGGTGTTATGGGTGTTACTGGTTGTTATGGTTGTTAAGTATGTTATGGTTGTTGTGGTTGTTGTGGTTGTTATGGTTTTTATGGTGTTATGTTTTATGGTGTTATGGTTGTTATGGGTGTTAAGGTTGTTATGGTGTTATGGGTGCTAATGGTTTTATGGTGTTATTGGTTGTTATGGTGTTATTGTGTTATGGTTGTTATGGGTGTTATGGTGTTAAGTATGTTATGGTTGTTGTGGGTGTTGTGGGTGTTATGGTTTGTTAATTATGTTATGGTTGTTGTGGTTGTTATGGTTGTTAAGTATGTTATGGTTGTTATGTGGGTTGTTTATGGTGTTAAGTATGTGTTGTTATGGTTGTTATGGGTGTTAATGGTTGTTATGGTTGTTATGGGTGTTAAGTATGTTATGGTTGTTGTGTTGTTATGGTTGTTTATGGTGTTATGGTTGTTATGTGTATGTTGTTATGGGTGTTATGGTTGTTTTGTTGTATGGTGTTATGGTGTTATGGTGTTATGGTTGTTATGGGTTTATGGTGTTATGGTGTTATGGGTTGTTTATGGTTGTTATGGTGTTATGGTTGTTGTGGTGTTATGGTTGTTATGGGTGTTATGGTTGTTATGGTGTCATGGTTGTTATGCGGGTGTTATGGTTGTTATGGTTGTTATGGTGTTATGGTTTATTAGGCGTGTTATGGGTGTTATGGGTGTTATGGTGATCTGAGTTGTTATTGGGTGTTTCGGTGTTATGGGTGTTATGGTTGTTAAGTATGTTATGGTTGTTTGGTTTGTGGTTGTTATGGTTGTTAAGTATGTTATGGTTGTTGTGGTTGTTATGGTTTTGTTTATGGTTGTTATGGTTGTTAAGTATGTTATGGTGGTTGTTTATGGTTGTTAAGTATGTTATTGGTTGTTAAGTATTGTTATGGTTGTTGTAGGTGTTATGTTGTTATGGTTTTTAAGTATGTTATGGTTGTTGTGGTTGTTATGGTTGTTATGGTTGTATGGTTGTTAAGGTATGTTATGGTTGTGTGGTTGTTTGGTTGTTAAGTATGTTATGGTTGTTATGGTTGTTAAGTATGTTATGGTTGTTGTGGTTGTTATGGTTGTTAAGTATGTTATGGTGTTATGGTGTTATGGTTGTTTATGGGTGTTATGGTTGTTTATGGGTGTTAAGTATGTAATGGTTGTAGGGTTGTTATGGTTTGTTATGGTTGTATTGTTCTAATTGGTGTTATGGTTTGTTATGGTTTATGGTTATGGGTGTTATGGTTGTTATGGTTGTGTATGGTTGTTATGGTGTGGTTGTCTGTGTTATGGGTGTTATGGTTGTTATGGTGTCATGGTTTGTTATGGGTGTTCTATGGTTGTTATGGTTGTTATGGTTTATGGTTATTACGGGTGTTATGGGTGTTATGGGTTTTGGTGTTCATGGGTATAGTTTATGCGGTGTTATGGTTGTTATCGGGGTTTGTTGTATGTTGTTATGGGTGTTTATGGTGATTATGGGTGTTATGGTTGTTATGGGTGTATGGTGTTATCGGTGTTATGGTTGTTATGGGTGTTATGGGTGTTATGGTTGTTATGGTTTTATGGCTTTGTATGTGTGATGGTGTTATGGTGTTTTGGTGTTATGGTTGTTATAGTTTATGGGTGTTATGGTGTTATGGGTTTATGGTGTAGGTTGTTATGCGGTGTTATGGTTGTTATGGTTGTTATGGTTGTTATGGTGTTATGGGTGTTATGTGTTATGGTTTTATGGTGTGATTCTGGTTGTATGGGTTTTATGGTTGTTAAGTATTTTATGGTTGTTATGGTTGTTTATTGTTGTTATGGTTTTATGGTTGTTAAGTATGTTATGGTTGTTATGTTTTATGTTGTTATGGTGTTGTGGTTGTTATGGTGTTATGCGTTGTTATCGGTGTTATGGTTGTTATGGTGTTTTTGGTGTTATGGTGTTATTGGTGTATTGGTTTATGGGTGTTATGGGTGTTGATGTTGTTTGTGTTATGGTGTTAGTGTGGTTGTTATGGTTGTTTGCGGTTGTTATGGTTGGATGGTGTTATTGGTTGTTTCATGGGTGGTTGTTATGGTTATTGGTTTGTTATGCGTTGTTATGGTGTTATGTATTACGGGTGTTATGGGTTTATGGGTGTTATGGTTTATCTGCAGTTGTTATGGGTGTTATGGTGTTATGGGTGTTTGGTTGTTAAGTATGTTTTATGGTTGTTGTGGGTGTGTGGTGTTTGGTGTTAAGACTATTTATGGTTGTTGTGGTTGTTATGGTTGTTATGGTTGTTATGGTGTTGTTAAGTATGTTATGGTTGTCTGTCGTTGTTATGGTTGTTAAGTATGTTAGCGTTGTTATGGTTGTAAAGTTGTTATTGGTTGTTGTGGGCTGTTATGGTGTTATGGTTTTTTAAGATGTTAGGTTTGTTTGGTGTGTTATGGTTGTTATGGTTGTAAGTATGTTATGGTTGTTGTGTGTTGTATGATTTTAAAGTATGTTATGGTTGTTATGGTTGTTAAAGTATGTTATGGTTGTTGTGGTTTTATGGTTGTTAAGTATGTTATGGTGGTTATGTTTTATTGGTTTTATGGTGTTATCGGTTATGGTTTATGGTTAAGTTAGCTGGGTTGTTAAGTATGTTTATGTTTGGGTTGTATTTCTATCTGGTGTTATGGTTGTTTATGGTGTTATGGTAGTTCATTGTGTTATGGTTGTTATGGTGTTATGGTTTATGGTTGTTATGCGTGTTTATGGTTGTTATGGTTGGTGTTAATGGTTTGGGTTGTTAGGTTATGGTTGTTATGGTGTTATCGTGTTATGGGTTTATGTTGTTATGGTTGTTATGGTTGTCTATGGTGTGTGGTTGTTTATCGTTGCTTAAGTATGTTATGGTTGTTATGTGTTATTGCGTTATTACGGGTGTTATTGGTGTTATGGGTGTTATGCGTTGTTATGGGTTATGGTATTACGGTGTTTTGGTATGCTGTTAACGAGCTGGTTTCGTTAGTTTTTGCTTCACAATTACCTTTTTTTGTATTATCAAGCATTTATTTACAGCAAATGTATGCAACCAAAGCGAATGTTCACTATTCAAAGAGTTTAGTCTGAAGAGATGCCACGATCCAGTCACCATGCACTGTGATGCACGATCCAGTCACCATGCACTTGAGATGCACGATCCAGGCACCATGCACTGATGATGCACGATCCAGTCACCATGCACTGCGATGCACGATCCAGTCACCATGCACTGTGATGCGACATCCCATGACGATGCACGATCGTATCATGCACTGTGATGCACGGATCCAGTCACCATGGCGACTGCGATGCACGATCCAGTCACCATGCACTGTGATGCACGATCCAGTCACCATGCACTGCTGTACCATAGCAACATCCAGTCGACCATGTTGCAACTGAGAGTCCACGATCCAGTCACCATGACTGAATGCACCGAGTTCAGTCACCAGTGCAACTGAGATGCACGATCCAGTCACCCAGCACTGAGATGCCACGATCAGCTCACCATGCACTGAGATGCACGTCCATTACTGCATGATCACCGATCCTGCATCACTGAGTGCACGGATCCAGTCACCATGCACTGTAGATGCACGACTCCAGTCACCATGCACTGCGATGCCACGATCCAGTCTAACAACCATAACAACCACAACAACCATAACATACTTAACAACCATAACAACCATAACAACCACAACAACCATAACACCATAACAACCATAACAACCATAACACCCACAACAACCATAACAACCATAACACCCATAACAACCATAACAACCAATAAAAAATGGGTGTCGCACTGCCAAGTCAAAGGGTCACAAATGGGAGTGTTTTGGTCGCAATTTTGAGCGCTGAGTGGTAGAAAGTAGTGATGGGTCATTCACTAACTAACGGCTCTTCTTGAATGGCTCATTTTGGTGAACGTTGGGAACCAAATCGCATTGATGAAAGAGACAATAATCTGGCTTCCTGATTTACATACTGGTACTAGTGCGTTTTACTATTTAAATAATGACTATCTGCAAATAAGTTACAAAATAATTATCTGAAGATGGTGAATCCCCACTGCAGAAACAATAAATAGTGGGGAGAGCAAGTCATTCTCGTCCATGTGATCTAATAATTGTGATCTAATAATTTGTCCAGATAAAAATGTATTTGAACGAGCATATCACGATCTGACATAATGGTAGCCTACTTTTTGGTTCTAGGTCGATTTTCTAGCATTTTGAATGCAGAGCCGTTTGGGAGCCAAATGATGCAGCTCTTTTATGTGACGGTTAATGTCTGCCTGACCTCTAACCTCTGTGTGACCCCACTAGGTTTAGAGGGCGATGTGGACCTCCAGATCCTGCTGTTGGGGGGAAAGCTGATGAAAGTAAAGTCTTCCTCTTGGAAAAAGGTCCGAATGTACAAGCTGCATGATGACTACGTGACCGTATGGCATGAGTCACACAGGATCTTCAAGAGAAAACAGAACTGTGAGTACTGCACTGTTACTGTACCATTCATGTACATCAACATCTACAACTGAATTAAAGGTAGCCCATTGATGGGCCTCAAACACATTTACCTCCATTCTGTTATGAAACAACAAAGCCCTAGATACCACTACTGGTCAGACTGGGGGTTACATCCCTGGATACCAATACTGGTCAGACTGGGGGTTACATCCCTAGATACCACTACTAGTCAGGCTGGGGGTTACATCCCTAGATACCACTACTGGTCAGACTGGGGGTTACATCCCTGGATACCACTACTGGTCAGACTGGGGGTTAACATCCCTAGATTACCACTACTGGTCAGACTGGGGGTTACATCCCTAGATACCACTACTGGTCAGACTGGGGGTTACATCCCTGGATACCACTATGGTCAGACTGGGGGTTACATCCCTGGATACCACTACTGGTCAGACTGGGGGTTACATCCTGGATACCACTACTGGTCAGACTGGGGTTACATCCCTGGATACCACTACTGGTCAGACTGGGGGTTACATCCCTGGATACCACTACTGGTCAGACTGGGGTTACATCCCTGGATACCACTACTGGTCAGACTGGGGGTTACATCCCTGGATACCACTACTGGTCGGCTGGGGGTTACATCCTGGATACCACTACTGGTCAGGCTGGGGGTTACATCCCTGGATACCATACTGGTCAGACTGGGGTTACATCCCTGGTACCACTACTGGTCAGGCTGGGGGTTACATCCCTGGATACCACTACTGGTCAGACTGGGGGTTACATCCTAGATACCACTACTGTCAGACTGGGGTTACATCCCTGGATACACTCTGGTCAGACTGGGGGTTACATCCCTGGATACCACTACTGGTCAGACTGGGGGTTACATCCCTAGATACCACTACTGGTCAGGCAGGGGGTTACATCCCTGACACACGTAGGTTGATGGAGGTTGTTTTGTGGGTGACCCGGCCTAAAGAGCGCCCGTCCAGCGCTCTAACGTCCATGGGAATGGAGTGGGGTTTAGTGTGGATGCCCAGCTCGGACGCCAGGGTAGCATCCATAAAGCTCTCAGCGGCCCCAGAGTCGATGAGTACCCGGAGAGATTTCAACTGGTTTCCCCACAGCAAGATGGCATGAAAAGGGGTGCGAGTAAGGGGAGAGGAAAAGTTCTCTGTATGGCCCACCAGAGTACTTGCTCCTACCGGTGAGCCTTGTCTTTAAGTGGACAGGCGGACACGAAATGACCAGTAGTCCCGTAATACAGGCAACTCTTATTGTGAAGCCTGTATAGCCGTTCAGCTGGGGGCAGCCTGGCTCTGCCTAGTTGCATCGGCTCGGGAAGAGGTGAATCGGCAGACTTCGGAGACTCTCGGGGGAAATCGGGTAGCCTCGGGTTCTCTCGGCAACCGAGCTGTAGGGGACTTCCGGGATGCTTCGGAGGTGAGGTGGAAGCCTTGGGTGGGTGAGGGAAATCGTACCTCCCCTCCTCCCTTCACTCCCGTAGTCACCCATCGATCCAAATGGTTAGGGTTATGAGCGAGTCGGGATCCGTCTGTAGTTCCAGGCTACAAGCTTGTTCTTTACTTCCTCCGATATTCCGTGCAGGAACATGTCGAACAGCGCTTCCGAGTTCCAGGCACTCTCAGCTGCCAACGTGCGGATATCCACCGCATAGTCTGCCACACTGCGGGAGTCTTTTTTGTTTATTTTCTATTGGTTTAGTTTTTTCATTATTTTGTCATATTTATTTTTTTATTGAATTTTATTGAATATTCGAAACATACAATATACTTGCAGTGAAGCCGCTCAACAACTACATCATACCAGTCATCCAACAGACTCCCATTCAGCGCGACACAGAAGTATCCAGGGTCAATGACCTGCTCAAGGGCACGTTGACAGATCTCCCACTAAATATCTTTCAACTATCCTGTGATGTTTAACGTATACTTTCCTTCTATCTAATCGAATAGAATCCACAGATTGCGAGTTGAAAATAAAAACTTTTACTAAGAGTATTAGTATATTAGTAATTGACTGACCCGGTCTCTCCAGATCTCCGAACAGTACTATTTCTAGGGTAAATTTTAGATCAATGCTATGCATTTTCAGCCATTCCTGAACCTGAGACCGGAAACAGGCTACCTGAGGGCAATACCAAAATAAATGGTCTATTGATTCTGTATCCTCACAACAAAATCTGCAGAGCTTCGATGATTTTATGCCCCAAATATTCAACATTTTGTTGGTATACATTTTGTTGGTATACTGGTATACTTTCCTATTTATGCTATTTTTATTCCTCCGCCAGTTTTGATCCTTTATATTGGGCAGACAGACCAGTTCCCTACCTCCTCCCGCTGCCACCCGCCTCCTCCATTTTTGGGGCAATGCTGTAATCAATTGGTTGTACTCTTGGATTGAGCAGACCTCCATGAAGGACATAACCTACTAATCCAATTTACAATATCACTTAAGAACAATAAACCCTTTTCAAACATCTTTCCCATAAATACAGGTATTTTATTAACCAGCACATTTGAGTTCAGCCATAATATTTGTTCTATCTTTTCAGGGGGATGAAATTGAAATTGTAGCCAGCTCTGAAATGCTTGTTTGAAAAAGAGAGATACTTTGAAAAAAGTATAATTTTCAATTAATCGAAAATGGCCATTTTTAAACAATGGATTAGCTTTTCTTAGTAATCTACTTGAGAACCATTTAGGGTTCAAATAAAACTTTTGAATGAGTGAAGCTTTTAGAGAGAGGTTTAGTGCTTTTATATTTAATAATCTCAACCCACCCAATTCATATTCATTATATAGATAGGCATGTTTTGTTTTGTCTGGTTTAGCGTCCCAGACAAAGCGAAATATTTTTTGCTCATATGATTTGAAAAACGAATCATCRGGAGTAGGCAGCGCCATCAGTAAGTGAGTAAACTGAGATATGAGGGGTTAATCAGGGCAAATTTTCCATACATAGCCTCTCCATGGGTGCAGGATCTTGTCTATTTTTACAAGTTTTGTATTGAAATTCATTGTGGAGAGCTTATTTATATATTTTGTGTTATGAATACCGAGTATGTCTACTTCACCATCAGCCCATTTTACAGGTAAACTGCAGGGTAATGTGAAAGTTAGATTTTTTAAAGATCCAATACTTAATATGGTATACTTATCATAATTAGGTTTTAGTCCAGAGAGGCCAGAAACGTTATCTAGATCTTCAATGAGACATTGCAGGGATCTAGCTCGTGGACTTAATATAAAACTTGAGTCATCGGCATACACGGACACCTTTGTTTTTAAGCCTTGGATTTCTAATCCTCTAATGTTGTTATTGGATCTGATTTTAATAGCTAGCATTTCGATGGCAATAACAAATAGATATGGTGACAGCGGACACCCTTGTTTAACTCCTCTTGACAATTCAAAACTCTCTGAGAAGTAGCCGTTATTTGCTATTCTACACCTGGGGTTGCTATACATTATTTTTTACCCATTTTATAAGAGAATTGCCGAAATTGAAAAAATCCAGGCATTTATAAATAAAATCCAGTCTCACTTTATCAAATGCCTGTTCAAAATCCGCTATAAATACCATTCCTGGCTTCTTATATGTTTCATGATGTTCTATTATTTCTAGTAGTTGTTGTATATTATCTCCAATGTATCATCCATGTAAAAAACCTGTCTGATCAGGATGAACAATACCTGGTAAAACCCTTTTAATTCTGAGTGCTATGCATTTTGCTAGTATTTTTGCATCACAACATTGAAGTGTAAGGGGCCTCCAGTATTTTAGATAGACTGGGCCTTTATATTTGCCATCTGGGTCTTGTTTTAATAATAGATAGATAATAATAGAAATTAGACCTTCCTGCTGAGTACCTGACAGACTACCATTTCTATAGGAATAGTTAAAACAATCTAACAATGGAGCTTTCAGTATATCAAAAAATACTTGATATACCTCTACCGGTATGCCTCTACCGGTATGCCTCTACCGGTATACCTCTACCGRTATACCTCTACCGGTATGCCTCTACCGGTATGCCTCTACCGGTATGCCTCTACCGGGAATATCTCTACCGATATACCTCTACCGGTATGCCTCTACCGTTATACCTCTACCGGTAAGCCACCATTTCCAGACTGAAAGGAATTAATAGCCTCAAGAAGTTCTTCTTCTGTAATTTGGCCTTCACGCTGATCTTTCTGTACATTTGTTAATTTTCAAATTTTTATATTATTTGGAAAGAATTCCTTACCATAATCTTCATTCAGTGGGAAAGGATGAGACAGAAAAGAGAACATCTGCCTAAAATAATTAGCTTCCTTTTTTAAAATATGATTCAGAGAATCATAGATGACTCCGTCTTCAGTAACGAGTTTCTGCAAATTATTTTTGTTAGCGTTCCTGTATTGGAGATTCAGGAAGAATTTTGTGCATTTTTCTCCATATTCCATCCAGTTTGCTTTATTTTTGTAATAGATTACATTAGATTGTTCTTGAATAAGTTCCTCAAGTTCTTTTTGTTTTTCCTCTAATTTATTTTGTATCTCTGTAGTATCGTTTTTAGTTGCCATCTACCTGTACTATTAGTTCATGGATTTCCCTTGTTAGTCTTGTCTCTTTAGCCAGAAACTGCTTTTTTATTATTGATGAATATTGAATTAAATGACCCCTGAAGGTACATTGAAACGTATCCCAAACAATAAGGGGATTTGCTGAACCTATATTATACTGGAAAAATTCCGTTATCTTTTTTTTGTCTTAGTTAAAAATAAGTTGTCCTCCAGTAAACTTTGATTAAATTTCCAATATCCCCGTCCACGTGGAAAATCTATAAGAGTTATGTGAATGCCAATTAGATGATGATCCGATCGCATTCTGTCTCCTATTAAAACTGTTTTAACCTTTGATGCAAGAGAGAAAGAGACAAGAAAGTAGTCAAGACGACTAGCTTGATTAAGTCTCCTCCATGTATATCTCACTAGGTCAGGGTTTTTTAGTCTCCAAATATTGATTACCTTTACGGTCCATTGAGGTACATAACACTGTGTTATAGTCTCCTACCATAATGATTAGATCATTTGTTGCCTGTAAGTTCAATAAATTGGTATAAATGTTTTCGAAGAAGTGTGGATCATCCTGATTGGACCATATAGATTAATGAGCCAAATCTCTTCTTCGTCCACTTTCATATTCAAAAGGATCCACCTTCCTTGTGAATCATTCCTGACTATTTGCACATTCAGATCAACATTTTTGTTAATTAATATCATCACACCTTTTGAGTTCCTTTGTTCATGACAGAAAATTATTTCACCACCCCATTCCTTTTTCCACGCAACTTCATCTAAGGATGTAGAGGTTCCTGTAAACAGTATAGTATGTTATATTCCTTTTATGCCATGTAAAGACTGATCTTCTTTTTTTATAATCTGCTAAACAGTTACAATTATAACTGGCTATACTTATTTCACCTCTTACCATAACTAGGTACTATTCTCAGTCTAAATGGACCATAATTAGTGCCTGTAAAGTTACTGCCATCAGAGGTATTATGTAGGTCAAACTAGAGCTTTCAAATGTCTGATATTTACAATTCAAGAAATAGTTTCGAGCAATATTTGTTTTATTCCCTTGTTCCCACAGCCGGTTTGCCTGTGAGCCAATGCCACAGATGTTAGAAAATTGAGACAAGATATTATGTGCGTAACAAATCTGAGTAGGTTGATGTGTATGATATTGGATGTGATATAATGAGAGTGTGTACGATGTCTGTATAAGAGTAAGACTATAATGTGTGATGTCCAAATAAATAATAACTCCACCAGTTTGCATGGTTGAGTGTCTATGTGTGTAACATGTAGAGCGTATAGCCTTAATATTTATGATGATAATTGTAATCCATATCGTATCACCATCATAGTTGCATCATAATTACCTTTAACATAATTGAAAAACACATCCCAGCATTTCCATAGCAATTGACGTTTCACATGATCATGAAAGAGACGTTGCATTACTCTAGACGGCTTCACTACAGTACAAATGTATTCCATACAAGATGTTATTATTCCCCAATGCACCTATTCTGATATCTACCCCTTGCTTGTTGTAAACATATATAAACTTGTAGACAAATACATAAAAAAGATAGACAAACAGTAAACACATTAAATTATAAAACAGTTCTCGACAATAGAGAGAGAGTGAGAGAAGAGAGCGAGATCAGGTGTGTGTGTGTAAGTCCGTATGTGTAAGCAAGCATGTAATTGAGTACGTGTGTGTTCATATCCACTTCATCATGTTCAGATATTTTTACAGTTCCCATACCTTCTTTTTTTTCCTAACCTGAAGTCCCTGTAGAATTTAGTACAGCCACGGTGTTATGGAGCTGTCTCGGAATAGCTGTCCATCTATAAAGAGTTTGTCCACAATGAGAAAGGCACGCCTACCATCCATCCTTTGTTGTCTTTGTACCGGATACAGTCTCTTACGACGTTTGTTTATCTCCCTTGGAAATTGGTCATTGAGACTGAATTTGGTCCCTTTATTAAACTCCTTCCCCTGCTTTTGATCAGCTCCTTTTGTTGGTAGTGTTCAAATTTTGCGATGATCGGTCGGGGACCCTTGGTCTTGTCGCTCCGAGCTCCAAGTCTGTGTTCTCGGTGGAAAGCCACCTTGTTTACAGTCTCTATAGGAAGTTTCAAGGCGGAGTTCATGAATTCTCTGATCGCCCCCTCTGGATTATTGGATGCGTCCTCAGGAATACCAGAATTTGTTTTCTGATTTTCACGCATGCTACGACTTTGAATGTCTAGTAGCGAATCCTTCATCACTCTGTTTTCCCATGTTGGAATCGTGTATTTCAAATCAAATCAAATCAAATTTTATTTGTCACATACACATGGTTAGCAGATGTTAATGCGAGTGTAGCGAAATGCTTGTGCTTCTAGTTCCGACAATGCAGTAATAACCAACGAGTAATCTAACCTAACAATTCCACAACTACTACCTTATACACACAAGTGTAAAGGGATAAAGAATATGTACATAAAGATATATGAATGAGTGATGGTACAGAACGGCATAGGCAAGATGCAGTAGATGGTCAGTTAAGAATGGTTATAGAGTACAGTAATATACATATGAGATGAGTAATGTAGGGTATATAAACATAAAGTGGCATAGTTTAAAGTGCTAGTGATACATGTATTACATAAGGATGGCAAGATGCAGTAGATCACATATGTCAGAGTCAAGGCCCGCGGGCCACATCCGGCCCGCGAGAAGGTTTTTTACGGCCCCTGGGATGATCTTGATTTATTATTAGAACCGGCCCGCAGACCGCAGCAAGCCGGCAGCCCGCAGATCTTTTACACGCACCAATACTACATTTCCCACAATGCAACGGTGACGCACCGAGCAGTGGGCTGCTTCATTTCAATATTTATTGGCACAGCAGTCGTCAGCATCACAGTAAAATTAACTTTCAGATACCCATCAAAAATGGCAAAACGGAAGGTGGACACTGAGAACCGGGGGTTTCAAACAAGGTGGGAGTCGGAGTATATGTTCACGGAGGTAGCTGGAAAACCTGTGTGTCTTCTGTGTGGAGAAAGTGTGGCGGTACTGAAAGAGTATAATCTGAGACGACATTATGAAACGAAACACGCGGACAAAAACAAGAATATGGACATGGAACAAAGGCTACAAAAGGCAGAGGAATTAAAACGAGGCTCAAATCTCGACAGGCTCTGTTCAAAAAAGCCAAATCACAAGGCCAGGCTGCTGTCAAGGCCAGTTTTATTTTGGCAGAAGAGATCGCTAAATCAGCCCGGCCATTTACGGAGGGGGATTTCATCAAAAACTGCATGATTAAAGTTTGTGACGAAGTTTGCCCAGAAAAAAGGCAACTCTTTTTAAATGTGAGTCTGAGCAGAACACCATTGCCGAGAGAGTTAGACCCAGTTTTGCC
>NW_019943229.1:268129-282171 GCF_002910315.2 Salvelinus sp. IW2-2015 | reverse complement strand
TATGATGACGTCTACAGAATAGTTAGCTTGTTTAGCTATGTTACCACTAACAAGTTCGTGTGCATACATTAGTTAGCTGTTACGTACCACTAACAGAATCGTTGCAGATAGTAGCTTGTTTAGGGATTACCACTAACAGATCGTGTGCTACATAGTTAGCTTGTTTAGGCTAGTTACCACTAACAGAATCGTTGTGCTACATAAGTTGCTGTTTAGCTAGTTACCACTAAACAGATTTGTTCTAGATATAATGCTTGTTTAGCGATTACCACTAACAGACTGTGTGATACATAGTTAGCTTTTAGCTAGTTACCACTAATAATCAGTGCTGCACATATTAGCTTGTTTAGCTTAGACCACCTAACAGATCGGTGTGATACATAGTTAGCTTGTTTTAGCTATTACCACTAACAGATCGTCTGCTACATAGTAGCTTTGTTTAGCTAGTTACCACTAACAGATTGTGTTCTAGATAGTAGCTTGTTTAGCGATTCCACATAACAGATGTGTGTGAACATAGTTAGCTTCGTTTAGCATGACATAACAGATCGTCTGTGCTACATAGTTAGCTTGTTTATCTAGTTACACACAACAGATGTGGTGATACATAGTTAGCTTTGTTTAAGCTATTACCACTAACAGATCGTGTGCTAACATAGTAGCTTGTTTAGCTAGTTACCACTAACAGATCGTGCTGCTACATAGTTAGCTTTGTTTAGGCTAGTTACACTAACAGATCGTGTGCTACATAGTTAGCCTTGTTGTAGCTAGTTACCACTAACAGATCGTGTGCTAGATAATTAGCTTGTGTTATAGCCTAGTGTACCACTACAGATTTGTGCTTGAGATAGTTAGCTTGTTTAGCTAGTTGGCCGAGACAAGGAGGAAATACAAATGGTGAATCCTCGACTGTTCCCACACTACTTCCCCTCTCCTGTCCAGGCCGGTATGTGTGTGTGTTGTATGCTGGTGTGCTCTTTCCACTCCACCCTTGGCTTCCTCTTGAGACATCTCCAGGCATAGGACTGTGTTCATTGTTTATCTGCTGAAGCCAGAACACCCAACCGGCCCCTCCATCACTCCCACCCAACCCAGAAAAGCTGCTCCTGCTGAGCCTGATAACCTCTGGCCTCTCCCTGAGCAAACACTGAGCCCGACCATACCATGGCACCACACACCCAGACTGGCAGAGGCTCAGAGGGATGGTCATGTTGAAGGCTAATTGTATTCCTGTGGGGTAGCATTCTTATAGCAGGGCGGAGATGAGGTTAGAGTAGGGTTGAGATGGTTAGAGTAGGTTGTAAGATGGGTTAGTAGAGGTTGAGATGGGTAGAGCAGAGATGGAGATGGGTTAGAGTAGGGCTGGAATGGGTTAGTAGGGGTTGGAGATGGTTTAGAGTAGGGCTGGAGATGGTTTAGAGTTAGGTGGAGCTGGTAAGCGGTAGAGGTATGGAGATGGGTTAGAGGTAGGGTTGAGATGGTAGAGTAGGCGTGGATGGGTTAGAAGTAGGGTTGAGATGGGTTAGAGTAGGGTTTGAGATGGGTTAGAGCAGGCTGGAGATGGGGTTGAGAGTAGGCTGGTAGATGGTTAGAGTAGCGGTTGGAGATGGGTTGAGCAGGCTGGGAGCTGAGTTAGAGCAGGCTGGAGCTGGTTAGAGGCAGGCTGCGAGATGGTTAGAGCTGGGTTTGGACTGGGTAGGAGTAGGGTGGAGATGGGTTAAGAGCAGGCTGGAATGGGTTTAAGAGTAGGGTTGGCAGATGGCGTTTAGAGTAGGTTGGAGATTACGGTAGGTTGAGTAGCGGTTGGAGAGGGTTGAGTAGGTGGGATGGGTTAGAGTAGGGTTGGAGCATGGGTTTAGAGGCAGGCTGGAGAATGGGTTAGCGTAGGTTGGAGATGGGTTAGAGTAGGGCTGGAGATGGTTAGAGATAGGGTTGGAGATGGTTAGAGCTAGGTTTGGAGATGGTGTTAGAGTAGGTGTGAGGATGGTTAGAGTAGGGTTGGAGATGGGTTAGAGTAAGGGTTGGAGATGGGTAGAGTAGGGTTGGGAGAGGTTAGAGTTAGGGTGGAGATGGGTTAGAGTAGGGCTGGGAGATGGGTTAGAGTTAGGGTTGGAGATGGGTTAGATAGAGGTGTGGAGATGGTTAGAGTGGGTGTGGAGCATGGGTTACAGCAGGGTTGGAGATGGGGCTGGAGATGGTAGAGTTAGGTTGGAGATGGGTTAGAGTAGGGGTTGGAGATGGGTTAGAGTAGGGTTGGAGATGGGTTTAGAGTAGGGTGGAGATGGGTTAGAGCAGGCGTTGGAGAATGAGGGTTAGAGAGGGTTGAGATGGGTTAGAGTAGGGGTTGGAGATGAGTTAGAGCAGGGCTGGAGATGGTTAAGTAGGCTGCAGATGGGTTAGAGTAGGGTTGGAGATGGTTAGAGTAGGGTTTGGAGATGGGTCTTGAGAGGGGGAGTAGGCTGAGATGGGTTAGAGTAGGTTGGAGATGAGTAGAGTAGTGGAGATGGTTAGAGTAGGGCTGGAGATGGGTAGAGTAGGGCTGCAGATGGTTAGAAGTAGGTTGGAGAGATGGGTTAAGAGCAGGGTTGGAGATGGGTAGAGTAGGGTTGGAGATGGGTTAGAGGTTAGGGGTTGGAGATGGGTTTAGAGTAGGTTGGAGATGGGTTAGGATAGGGTTGAGATGGTTAGAGTAGGGCTGGAGATGGTTAGAGCAGGTTGAGATGGGTTAGAGTAGGGCTGGAGAATGGGTAGAGCAGGCTGGAGATGGGTTAGAGCAGGTTGAGATGGTTAGAGTAGCTGAGATGGTTAGAGCAGGCTGGAGATGGGTTAGAGTAGGGCTGGAGATGGGTTAGAGTAGGGCTGGAAGATGGGTTAGAGTAGGGTTGGAGATGAGTTAGAGTAGGTTGAGATGGGGAGAGTAGGGCTGAGATGGGTAGATTAGGGTTGGAGATGGTTAGAGAGGGTGGAGATGGGTTAGAGTAGGTTGGAGATGGGTAGATTAGGGTTGGAGATGGGTTAAGCAGGGTTGGAGATGGGTTAGAGTAGGGTTGGAGATGGGTTAGAGAGGTTGAGATGGGTTAGAGTAGGGTTGGAGATGGGTTAGAGTAGGGGTTGGAGATGGGTTACAGCAGGGTTGGAGAAGGCTGGAGATGGGTTAGAGTTGGGGGGGGGGGGGGGGGGTTGAGATGGGTTAGAGGTCTGAATGGGTCAGAATGGTTAGGAGGGTTGGAGATGGGTTGCAGTAGGGCTGAGATGGGTTAGGAGCAGGGTTGGAAGATGGGTTAGAGTAGGGTTGGAGATGGGTTTAGAGCGTAGGTTGGAGATGGTTAGAGCAGGGCTGGAGATGGGTTTAGAGTAGGGCGCAGATGGGTTGAGAGGTGGATGGGTAGTGGAGATGGTAGAGTAGGGTTTGGAGATGGGTTAGAGGTAGGGTTGGAGATGGTTAGAGTAGGGTTGGAAGATGGTTAGAGTAGGGTGGAGATGGGTTAGAGGTAGGGCTGCGAGAGTGAGTGGCTCAGAGGTAGAGTTGGAGAATGGGTTAGAGCAGGGTTGGAGATGGTTTTAGAGTAGGTTGAGAATGGGTTAGAGTAGGTTGGAGATGGGTTAGAGTAGGGTTGGAGAATGGGTTAAGGTAGGGTTGGAGAGGGCTTAGAGTAGGGCTAATGGAGATGGGTTTAGAGCAAGGTTGGAATGGTTAGAGGTAGGGCTGGAGATTGGGTAGAGCAGGCTGGAGATGCGGTATAGTGTAAGAGTTAGAGTAGGGTTGGAGATGGGTTAGAGTAGGGCTGGAGATGGGTTAGATTAGGGTTGGAGATGGGTTAGAGCAGGGTTGGAGATGGGTTAGAGTAGGGTTGGAGATGGGTTAGATTAGGGTTGGAGATGGGTTAGAGCAGGGTTGGAGATGGGTTAGAGTAGGGTTGGAGATGGCTGGGCATGCTATAAGGCAGCGTTTCCCAAACTTGATACTGAGGGCCCCATTATTGGAATTATTATTTGAATCAGCAGTGTAGTGCTAGGGCGAAAACCAAAACGTGGTTTTACCGGGGTCCTGCAGGGGTCCTGCAGACAAAGTTTGGGAAACTCTGCTATAAGGGCAGGGATGATGTTGATGGGACAGTATGGGGACAGAAGAGGAAACAGAACAGTAGTGATTTCAGAGGCATTTTCTTGTTGAAGGAAGAGTGCAGCACTTGTATTGCATTCCTGTGGTCTTGAATGAGCCAAGTTTCCCCAGATCTCTGTGGAATGGGAAGAGGTCAAGGGGTGTGTCACAAATATTCTAGCTATTTTCACAACCGGAATTATGAGTGTAATAGCTGGCAGTGACGCAACAGTAGAGAAAATTAACATACAGTGTTTGCTCAATAGTGTCACGTATACTCCCTCATCAGAATGCTGATTATCCCGCACACCTGTCACCATCGTCTCGCGCACCTGCGCCTCATGACACTCACCTGGACTACATCACCTCCTTGATTATCTTCCCTGTATATGTCAGTCCCTTTGGTTTCTTCCCCAGGTGTTTCTGACTCTGCTTTCATGTCGGTGCGCTTGTTTGTGTTTTGTGTTCATTGTTTCAGTTATTTATTAAAACACTCCCTGAACTTGCTTCCCTACTCTCAGCGTACTCATTACAAATAGCCTGTGTTTGGAGTTGGCAGTCAACGATCCTAGCCTAGCCTACATGTCTTTACACATCGCACTTCTCCTAAAATAAAAAAATACTCATTTGTATTGTATGTGTGAGGCACGATCTCAATAAGAAAAATATAGCCTAGGCCTACCGTTGATACTGCATTATAGGACTGAATAATTGAAGTACATTCGGAGGAGTACGTCTTTGGTAACCAGATGAGAGGCTCTCTCTGGAGATGGGGATGAATGAACAAGCTAAATGCAGTGTGCAGGGAGGCTGCGTGTGTGTATGTTTTAGGATGTGCAGGAATTTTTTTAATTCAAGGCACTCTGACGAATAGTCCATTTAAACACCTTTTATGGATAGGCTGATTGGACATTAGATCGGCGGTCACTCACCAGAAATTGAATCAGAAATTAAATTTCCCCGACCTGGATCCTTTGTTTGAACTTCTCAAGTCAACTCTTTTCATCCCTTGAGCTGCACCAAAACGCCAGAGATGAGGTGGAAGGAGTGGGGCCCTATTTAGACTCAAGTGGTGTACATACCATCCACCGTTTCTGAGTGTATTACTCACTAATGTTCAGTCCCTGGGCAATAAAGTAGATGATCTCTGGGCGAGGATCTCCTTCCAGCGAGACATAAGGGACTGTAACATTTGGTTGTGGAAACAGTCTGGTGGGAATATTGTCGGGACATCACTAAAGATTTGCTCTCGAAACCCAAAAACTGTCCAGTTGTGTGGATGATTAGATTTACATTTTAGTAATTTAGTGAAAGGTGCTTGGGGGAACCGTTGAGCTACTGTTAGAGGAAGTATGTCTGGAGTGACTTCCTGTCACTTTGGCACCTATTGTCCTCACTCCGTTGCGACAGACTGAGACAACCTTTTCATTATAGTCTGTACCCCGTAACCCAGTTTTGTCTCTCCTTCTGTACACACACACACATACATACATAAGATCATGTGTTTGCATTAGATAGCTAGACTATATAAAGGCTTACGTACTGTTTGCACAGGAGGCTCTCACTCCATTTCACCTGCGTGGGGGGTGCGCCCTCCTCCTTATTATAATACGTTTCTAATAAAAGTAATACCTTGATTGATTATTGACTATGCCTCTTCTCATTATTAGTTAAACGTAGAATTTCCACCACAGGTGCAAAAAAACATTAATCTGATGTTACTAGAACATTCCCAGAACATATTTAGTCTGTTCTATAAAGGTTCCCAGAATGTTTCATTAGGTTGTGGGAACATTGTGGGGACATGACAAGTGATATGTTCCCAGAACACATTTAATCTGTTCTATAAAGGTTCCCAGAATGTTTCATTAGGTTGTGTGAACATTGTGGGGACATGACAGGAGATATGTTCCCAGAACACATTTAATCTGTTCTATAAAGGTTCCCAGAATGTTTCATTAGGTTGTGGGAACATTGTGGGGACATGACAGGAGATATGTTCCCAGAACACATTTAATCTGTTCTATAAAGGTTCCCAGAATGTTTCATTAGGTNTAGGTTGTGGGAACATTGTGGGGACATGACAGGAGATATGTTCCCAGAACACATTTAATCTGTTCTATAAAGGTTCCCAGAATGTTTCATTAGGTAGTGGGAACATTGTGGGGACATGACAAGAGACATGTTCCCAAAACACAAAAATTGTCGATTTGTGCTGACATTCAGATAATGTTTGTATCAGGCTGCACAAAACATTCCTTTGATGTTGCAAGAATGTTGAAAAAACAGCCTTTCGGACTTCTTTAAAGGTTCCCAGAACATGTCATTAGGTGGTGAGAACAGAGTGGTTAATTACAAAATAGGTTCCCAAAACACAAAATATAGTCAGTTGTGATGACATTCATACAATGTTTAAGTTAGGTTGCACAGGATATCCAATTATAGCTGTAAGAATGAAATAAGTCGGTTTATATGACGTTCGTAGCATATTTATTTTAGGTTTAACACAATACACCATTGACGTTCACGCATCATGCATTTTACCTTGTCTTGGAGATCCACATTTCAAGAACATTTTGAAAATATTATATTTCAGTTTTACAGCATATAAACACCACATTCTCAGCATGCAAAGTAAAGCATAAAAAAGTTGATTGGAATACATTCCCATTATGTTTCTCTCCAGACTGGAATACATCCCCATTATGTTTCTCTATAGACTGGAATACATCCCCATTATGTTTCTCTATGGACTGGAATACATCCCCATTGTGTTTCTATAGACTGGAATACATCCCCATTATGTTTCTCTATAGATTGGAATACATCCCCATTATGTTTCTCTATAGACTGGAATACATCCCCATTATGTTTCTCTATAGACTGGAATACATCCCCATTATGTTTCTCTCTAGACTGGAATACATCCCCATTATGTTTCTCTATAGACTGGAATACATCCCCATTATGTTTCTCTATAGACTGGAATACATCCCCATTATGTTTCTCTATAGACTGGAATACATCCCCATTGTGTTTTCTATAGACTGGAATCATCCCCATTAGTAAGTAAAATTAGATTAAAAAAACACCTTATGGAACAGCGGGGACTGTGAAGCAACACAAAACATTGGCCAGACACACAACACACACAACACACAACACACACACACACAACAACACACACACACACACCACACACACACACACACACACAACACAACACAACACACACAAACACACACACACACACACGACAACACACAACACCATCAAATAATCAAATTTTATTTGTCACATACACATGGTTAAGCAATGTTAATGCGAGTGTAGCGAAATGCTTGTGCTTCTAGTTCCGACAACTGCAGTAGTAACCAACGAGTAATATAACCTAACAATTCCACAACTACTACCCTATACACACAAGTGTAAAGGATAAATAATATTACATAAAGATATATGAATGAGTGATGTACAGAACGCATAGGCAAGATGCAGTAGATGTATAGAGTACAGTATATACATATAAGATGAGTAATGTAGGTATATAAACATAAGTGGCATAAAGTGGCTAGTGATACATGTATTACATAAGGATGGCAAGATGCAGTAGATGATATAGAGTACAATATATACATATACAATGAGATGAGTAATGTAGGGTATGTAAACATTATATTAAGTGGCATTGTTAAGTGGCTAGTGATACATTTTTAACATACATTTCCATCAATTCCAATTATTAAAGTGGCTGGAGTTGAGTCAGTATGTTGGCAGCGGCCACTAAATGTTAGTGGTGGCTGTTTAACAGTCTGATGGCCTTGAGATAGAAGCTATTTTTCAGTCCTCGGTCCCTGCTTTGATGCACCTGTACTGACCTCGCCTCTGGATGATAGCGGGTGAACAGGCAGTGGCTCGGGTGGTGTTGTCCTTGATGATCTTTATGCCTTCCTGTGATATCGGTGTAGGTGTCTTGAGGGCAGGTAGTTTGTCCCGGTGAGCGTTGTCAGACCTCACTACCCTCTGGAGAGCCTTACGGTTGTGGGCGGAGCAGTTCGCCGTACCAGGCGGTATACAGCCCGACAGGATGCTCTCGATTGTGCATCTGTAGAAGTTTGTGAGTGCTTTTGGTGACAAGCCGAATTTCTTCAGCCTCCTGAGGTTGAAGAGGCACTGCTGCGCTTCTTCACCACGCTGTCTGTGTGGGTGGACCAATTCAGTTGTCCGTGAGTGTACGCCGAGGAACTTAAAACTTACTACCCTCTCCACTACTGTCCCGTCGATTGTGGATAGGGGGGTGCTCCCTCTGCTGTTTCCTGAAGTCCACAATCATCTCCTTTGTTTTGTTGACGTTGACTGAGAGGTTATTTTCCTGACACCAACATACACTGTACTACACATAATTTAGTAGTGTAGATTTTGGTAGTTGTGGATAGGGCTTGAGGTACACAGTTGTTGAAATCTGTGAATGTATTGTAATGTTTTTAAAATGTTATAAATGCCTTAATTTTTGCTGGACCCCGGAAGAGTAGCTGCTGATCAATAATTCATGCACATGCAAAAACAAATGTTTTCTCTCCAGATGAAATACACCCCACTATATACACCCCTATGGAATACATCCCACTAGTATACACCTCCTAGTGGAATACATCCCCACTATATACACTCCTAGTGAATTAACACCCCACTATATACACCCTCCTCTGGAGATACATCCCCATATTGAACACCTCTAAGTGGAATACATCCCCCACTATATACACCTCCTAGTGGAATACATCCCCACTTATATACACCTCTAGTGGATCATCCCACTATATACACCTCTTTGTGGAATACATCCCCAACTATTAACACCTCCTAGTGGAATACAACTCCCCCACTATATAACACCTCCTGAGTGGAATACATCCCCCTATATACACCTCCTAATAGTGGAAACATCCCCACTATAACACCTCCTAGTGAATACATCCCACTATTACACCCTAGTGGAAATTCCACTATATACCACTCCTAGTGGAATACATCCCCACTATTACAACTCCTAGTGGAATACACCCCACTATTACACCTCAGTGATCACCTCACTATAGTACATCCAGTGGATACATTCCCCACTATTTATACACCTCTAGTGGATACATCCCCACTTACACCTCCTAGTGGAATACACCACTATATACACCTCCTAGTGGAATACATCCCACTATATCACACCCTTCTAGTGGAATACATCCCCACTATTAACAGCCTCCTAGTGGAATACATCCCACTAATATACAACCGTCCTAGTGGAGATACATCCCACTAAAACTCATATACAACCGGTCACTAGTGGAATACATCCCCACTATATACAACCTCCTAGTGGAATACATCCCCACTATTAACAACTCCTAGTCCTAGTGAAATACATCCCCACTATATACACCTCCTAGTGGAAACAATCCCCACTAATTAACATCCCTCTAGTGAGAAATAAATCCCCACTATATACACCTCCAGTGGATACATCACCACTTTATACACCCCTCTAGTGGAATACATCCCCATATTCACCTCCTAGTGGAATACATCCCCATTATGATCCCCTCTAGTGAATACATCCCCATATGTCCTCCTAGTCGAATACATCCCCATTATGTTTCCTCCAGATATAAGGAAATTCACTTTTGAGATGTATTGTTGCTATATGACAAACACAGTCACCGTTTCCCTGTAGGTTTATTTTCAGAGGCAACCCGGAGCAGTCCATAGATGAATAGACCTTAGCACGGGTACTCTCTGTTTGAGTTTCTGCCTATAGGAAGGGAGGAGCAAAATTAAGTCCGTGATCTGATTTGCCCGAAAGGAGGGCAGGGGAAGGGCCTTGTAGCCATCCCGTAAGGGAGAGTAACGATGGTTGAGAGTTTTGTAGTGCGAGTACTCCAGGCCACTGTGTTGATAAGACTTCGGTAGCGTTTTCCTCAAATTTGCTTTTGTTAAAAATCCCCAGCTACAATAAATGCATCCTAGATATGTGGTTTCCAAATTTGCACGAAATCAAGTGCTAGTCCTTAAGGGCCGTCGTGGTATGGCTTGAGGGTGAATATACACGGAGCGAACTTAACCAAAGACAATTCTCTTGGTCGACACGGACGATTGACTGTGAGATATTCTAGGTCGGGAAACAAAAAGACTGAGTTCCTGGTGCTATCAAAATCAATCATGAGTAATTAATATGAAACATACACCCTCGCCTTCTTCTTCCCGGAGAAATTCTTTTATGTCTGTCTGCACGAGTACTGAGAACCCAGCTGGCTGAATGGACGGGGACAGTATATCCGGAGAGTTTCTTTATGTCTGTCTGCACGATGTACTGAGAACCAGCTGGCTGAATGGACGGGGACAGTATATCCGAGAGGTTCTTTATGTCTGTCTGCACGATGTACTGAGAACCCAGCTGGCTGAATGGACGGGGACAGTATATCCGAGAGTTCTTTATGTCTGTCTGCACGATGTACTGAGAACCCAGCTGGCTGAATGACGGGGACAGTATATCCGGAGAGTTCTTTATGTCTGTCTGCACGATGTACTGAGAACCAGCTGGCTGAATGGACGGGGACAGTATATCCGGAGAGTTCTTTATGTCTGTCTGCACGATGTACTGAGAACCCAGCTGGCTGAATGGACGGGGACAGTATATCCGGAGAGTTCTTTATGTCTGTCTGCACGATGTACTGAGAACCCAGCTGGCTGAATGAACGGGACAGTATATCCGGAGAGTTCTTTATGTCTGTCTGCACGATGTACTGAGAACCCAGCTGGCTGAATGGACGGGGACAGTATATCCGGAGAGTTCTTTATGTCTGTCTGCACGATGTACTGAGAACCCAGCTGGCTGAATGGACGGGGACAGTATATCCAGTGAGAGCCATGATTCCGTGAAACAGAGTATGTTACAGTCTCTGATGTCTCTCTGGAAGGAGATTCTCACCCTGAGCTCGTCTACTTTATTGTCCAATGACTGAACATTAGCGAGTAAAATACTCAGAAGCGGTGGACGGTGTGCATGCCTCGCCTCCTGAGTCGGACTAGAAGTCCACTCCAAATACCTCTTCTCTGCCGGCAGCGTCTTGTTCAATTGCTCTGGGGGGTATGAACAAAGGATCCAATTTGGGAATGTATATACCCTCGCTACTGTTATTTTACTGCTGCTCTTTAATTATTTGTTATTTCAATTAAAATGTTTTACTTATCTATTTTTTACTTAACACTTCTTTTCCTTAAAACTGCGTTGTTGGTTAAGGGCTTGTAAGTAAGCGTTTCACTGTAAGGTTTACACCTGCTGTATTCGGCGCATGTGACAAAAAACATTTGATTTGATTTGATTTTAAAGTCATATTTCTGGTCATGATTCTGGTCAGAGTTACCACTGCTCTGATATCCAAAGTTCTTTCCAGCTGTATGTAATAACACAAAAAACGTTCTGGGCTAATTATGTAAGAAATAACACACAAAAAAACAAAATACTGCAAAGTTGCTTAGGAGCTAGAAGCAGAGCTGCCACGTCTGTCGGCGCCATGCCTCTCTCACTGTATTTTAGGATTTCCTTTCTCCATCACATGTCTTATGAAATGTGATTTTAGTTGGATAGAGCTTCCTTTAAATAACTTGTATTCTTGTGTATTCATATGCTTCTTAAATACAGTCTCAGAACCTTCAAACTAAATAGATTTATTTTGACCTTTTCTCCATTTCTATAGTAATAATAATAAATAATATAATAATAATATAATAATAAATATGGTCAAGAAAGACAATCATAAAACACAGTGTACCCAGCATATGAAGAGGATTGGAACATTTGAATAACTGTTCTGTGATCTGTGTCCTGATTGACCCCCTGACCAAAAAAAGAAGAACAAAAAAAGCCCTCCAGGGGATCTTTTTTTGTTCTTCTTTTTTTAATCTTCTGGCTCGGGAACCAAACATTGCAGGTTCAAACCTCACATAAGAAGTGTAAAAAATATGGTTGTGTCTATGATTTAAATACTGTTCAAATGTCCTATGAATATAATTAAAATGCCATGTGTCTCAGGTAGCCTGGTGGTTAGAGTGTTGGGCCAGTAACCGAAAGGTTGTTAACAAGCTAACAAGGTAAAAATCTGTCTATCTGCCATTGAGCAAGGCAGTTAACTCACTGTTCCCCGGGTGTCGTGGATGTTGATTAAGGCAGCCCCCCGCACCTTTCTGATTCAGAGATGTAGAAGACACATTTCAGTTGAACGTGTTCAGTGTTACAACTGACTAGGTATTCTCTTTTCCACTGACAATACAGTCCTCAAATGTGAATTATATCTGGAGAGAAGAATAATGGGGATTCCAATCTGCTTTAAGGAGCTATGCATGTGCATGCTGAGAATGTTATTGTCACGTCTGTCGTAATGAGACCAAGGCGCAGCGTGATATGCATTCATTCTTCTTTTAATGAAGAAATAACACGAAACAAACTAACAAAATAACAAAACGAACGTGAAGCTATATAAACCGAGTGCTGACAGGCAACTACACATAGACAAGAACCCACAAAACAAAAAGGGAAATTGGCAACCTAAATAGGATCCCCAATCAGAGACAACGTGCCTCCAGAGTCCAGTACGTCCTGTTCCTCCTCCCCGCACTCGCCCTGAGGTGCGTGTCCTCAGCCCGGTACCACCAGTTCCGGCACCACGCACCAGGCCTCCAGTGCGCCTCGGCAGTCCAGAGCATCCGGCGATAGTACCCAGTCCAGAGCATCCGGCGACAGTACCCAGTCCAGAGCGTCCGGCGAAGGAATCCCCAGATCTGTTACAATGAATACAGCTGTTCTCTGATTGGCAACCAATTCAGGCCACCATAGACCTATAATAACCTAGACTAACAAACACCCCTAGATATAGAAAAAACCCTACAGGAGCCAAACAGGCATACCCACCCTTGTCACACCCTGACCTGACCAAAATAATACATAAAACATAGAAAACTAAAGTAGGGCGTGACAGTTCCCCCCCCCCCCCCCAAAGGTGCGGACTCCCGACCGCAAACCTGGAACTTATAGGGGAGGGTCCGGGTGGCATCTACCCTTGGTGGCGGACTCTGGTTCTGGACGCTGCCCCTCATCTTTACACTGATCCCTCCACCTTTGTTGAGCTGAACCGTGGCTCATCGCCGGAGGCTCTGGACTGTGGATCATCGCCGGAGACCCCGGGCTGGGGACCGTCGCCGAGACCCCGGGCTGGGACCTTCGCCGGAGAACCCGGATTGGACCGTCGCCGGAGACCCCGGGCTGTGGGACCGTCGCCGGAGACCCCGGGCTGGGGACCGTCGCAGGAGACCCCGGCTGGGGACCGTCGCCGGAGACCCCGGGCTGGGGACCGTCGCCGGAGACCCCGGGCTGGGGACCGTCGCCGGAGACCCCGGGCTGGGGACCGTCGCTGGAGGCTCCGGACTGGAGATAGTCTCTGAAGCTCCGGACTGTGGCCCGCCATTAGAGGTTCCGGACTGTGGCCCGCCGTTGGAGGTTTCCGGACTGTGGCCCGTCGTTGGAGGTTCCGGACTGTGGCCGTCGGTGAGTTCCGGACTGTGGCACGTCGTTGGAGGTTCCGGACTGTGGCCCCCGTGTTGGAGGTTCCGGACTGTGGCCCGTCGTTGGAGGTTCCGGACTGTGGCCCGCCGTTGGAGGTTCCGGACCGTGGCCCGCCGTTGGAGGGTTCCGGACTGTGAACTGTCGCCGGAAGCTCTGGACTGGTACGTCGCCGGACGCTCTGGATGGTATTGCGCCGGACGCTCTGGACGGGGTACTGTCGTCCGGACGCCTGGACTGGGTACTCTCGCCGGACGCTCTGGACTGGGTACTCTCGCCCGGACGCTCTGGACTGGGTACTGTCGCCGGACGCTCTGGACTGGGTACTTC
>NW_019943229.1:261032-266754 GCF_002910315.2 Salvelinus sp. IW2-2015 | reverse complement strand
CTTACTATGTCATGTTGTGACAGAGTGAAAACACACCATGTAAATGCACATTAAGTCACACTGTGCAGGCCCTATTCATAGTTCAGAGCAACCTCAGAGAGTTCAACTGTGCGGCAAGGCAGTCAAGTGAGTTCACGTTGGCTTGGAAATGTTCTGTTAACCACAGTATTACCCAAACCAAAAATCCATGGAATGTGTCTGGTTGGCCAAATCAAGTATTTAGTAAACAACAGTCGGATAGTGTAGAGTACAGTAGACACCAGGGACTAGGTCTGTCAGGGTGTGTAGGAAGGAGCTGCTTCTCACATAAACTATAGACCGTTAAGGAAGGAAGTGTGTAGATAGATAGGGGGCATGGACGGACTAGATAGACAGACATGTTTTTATCTGTTGTAGGTTGGTGTGAGTTTTTATCTTTTGCACTGTTGGGTGCTGTGAGTGGCAGAAAGCCTTAGATGTCCACCGTCACATTGAAACACAGTGTTTTCCTGTAGATAGATGGGTGAAAGAGGGCCTGGTACACCCTGCCTACCCTCCTCTGTCACCCTGTCCTATCAAACCCACCCTCTCCTATATGTTTCTGTCTGGGGTAGATGTGATAAAGACATGATTGGTACAGGCTCTGGTGATAGCCATGTCATCACACGGTGCCTGGACCTTGAGGCTCTTTGGTTTTAATCAAGGAACTATCAAATCTCAGGTAGCCTAGCGGTTAGAGCATTGGTCCAAAAGGTTTGAATCCCTGAGCCGTCAAGGTGAAAAATCTGCCGATGTGCCCTTGAGCAAGGCACTTAACCATAATTGCTCCTGTGAGTGGCACTGGATAAGGTTGTCTGCTAAATTAAAAAGAATATGTACTCCCCCTCTTGTCTACCCTTTCAGTCTCCATTGATGACGTAGACTCTGTGCGTAAGGGCCGTCAGTCGGAGGGTCTTAAGAAGCACACAGAGGCCCACGTGGAGGACCTCTGTTTCTCCATCATCTTTAAGGGCCGCAGGAGGACCCTGGACCTGGTGGCGACCTCGGTGGAGGAGGCTAGGCAGTGGGTCAACGGTCTGGAGAAGATCCTCTCTAACATGAAGAAACTCAACCGCCAGCAGACGAGCGAGCAGTATCCTCTTTCGTTAATCTGCTTGCTTTGAAATTCACAACTAATACGTTGTTTAGATACTTAGAGTAACACATCTGAAACTATTTGTTCAGCCTATGCAGTAAAGTGTATTCCCATCTATAATGTGCTTAGGTCAAAGGTTAATCTCTGTTCAGTGTTTGATCCTTCCATCTGGAGGTGTTAAAGCTGGATCTTCAACTGTATGAGGAAAGCAGACAAGAACAATGACAACATGATGACTCTGAAGGAGCTGAAACACTTCCTCCGACAGATCAACATCGAGGTGGACGACACCTACGCTAAATTGCTGTTTACAGTGAGTGGATATCTGTTGGTCATTGACTTACAATGAGGTTGTTAATTACTTACATTGAGGTTGTTAATGACTTACAATGAGGTTGTTAATGACTTAACAAATGAGGTATGTTATGCTTAAATGAGGTGATTATGACTAACAATTCTAGGTGTACAATTAGTTACACAATACGAATGACTACATGAAGGTTGATTATAACTGATAAATTGAGGTTGTAATGACAATAACAATGGAGGTTGTTCATGACTTACAATTGATGATTATGGTTAGAAGCTTCACTGACGGTTGTTACAAAATAACTAAAATTAGTATGTAATGACTTCATGAACGGGTTGTATTTATTACAAATTTCGGCGTTCAACAAAACAACATCTGTCTTAATGTTACATAGACGGTCTGTTAATGCTTCCTGAGGGTTGAATGATCTACCATATGAGATTAGTACATGACTTCCAATGACGGTTGTTGATTGGATAACACTGAGGTTGAGTATGAATGACTTAAAATGAGGTTGTTAATGACTTAAATGAGTGTTAATGGACTAAACTGAGGTTGTTAATGACTACAATGAGGTTGGTATGAAGGCTTATGACAATGCAGAGTTGTTACATGATTAAATTAGGTAGTTTAATGACTTAACAATGAGATGACTAATGCATGCTTCATATGAAGAAGCTTACAATGATGGATAAAATTTAGGTTATGACTAAACTAGGCTGACCAAAGGTGTGAAACTTAGTATTGTTATAAGTATACAATGGTTGTTATAGAAGCTTACAATGAGTTGCTAATGACTTTACAATGATGTTTTAAGAACTAACAATGAGTTGGTAAGACTAACAATTGAGGTTGTTATAGAAGATTACAACTGTAGAGCATGCATTTCTTAATTAATGCAGTTCTTCAGGTTCCGTATGCATGTCAGTTTCATTTACGGTTCTGCCAGCTCAGCATTCATGTCATCTAGAGAGAAGTCAATGGTAGTAAAGTACTGTTTTGTAATAATCCTTGTCCTGTAAGAATGTTGACACGTCAACTCTGACCATGGAGGGTGCTTAAACACTTCTATGACTGTGACTCACCGGAGGAATGCATGTGATCGTACAAGAAGACAGCCCACCACGGGGGCAGATGAGATGCCGATGACCTGCTCAACTGTCCTGCTGCAATGAGCAGCGTGAGGTGCACCTGGAGGACGCTTAAACTCATACGAAGAAATAACGATGCACGATCAGGTAGCAGGGATTGCTCTGTTGTTTTTATTTAACCATATTTTACCACGGTAAGTTTGAGAACACATTCTCATTTACAGCCAACAACACTGAGAAGAAATAGTAATTGGACGAGGGAGAGGAGTGAATTGAGAAAATTTGGAGGTTGGCGGTGATTAAATACTCTTCAGGTACTGACTTCATAATAAGCTGGACTGACTCAGGTGAGAGCTGCTCTGGGCCACTGACTCAAATATAGGACTGGGATGACTCAGGTTTAGAGTGCTCTAGGCACGATGACTCAATTGAGCTGGATGACTCGGTTAGAGCTGCTCAGTGGCACTGACCTCAATATTGAGCTGGGTCACTCAGTTGAGCTGCTCTGCATGACTCATTATAGCAGCTGGATTCAGGTAGAGGCTGCTCTGGTACTACTCAAATACTGAGTCTGGATGATCCAGGTGAGCTGCTCTGGTAACTGACCTTACAATATAAGCTGGTGACTCAGGCTAGAAGCTGTCTGTACTGACTCAATATGAGTGGATCGGATCAGGTGAGAGCTGCTCTAGGTACTGACGTCGAATTATGAGCTGGAATGATCAGGTGAGAGCTGCTCTCCGGTACTGAATCAATATAGCTGGTATTGAATCCGGTTAGCGTGCTCTGGCCTGCTCAATATGAGCTGCTGACTCAGGTTAGAAGCTGCTCTGGCACTGGACTCAATATGAGCTGGTGGATGGACTCAGGTGAGAGCTGCTTGGGTACTGATCAATAAGCTGGATGACTCAGGTGAGAGCTGCTCTGGTACTGACCTCAATTAGTTGACTGTTGGATGACTCAGGTTAAGCTGCTGGCGGCACTGACTCAATATTAGCTGGAATAGATCAGGTTAGAGCTGCTCTGGCACTGACTCAATATGAGCTGGATGACTCAGGTTAGAGCTGCTCTGGCACTGACTCAATATGAGCTGGATGACTCAGGTGAGAGATGCTCAGTTCACACAAACATGAAGTCACTGTATAAGGAAGCATATACTTAAGGATGCAGTATGGGATGACAAAATACCGTTTTATGGTGTTCTAGGAATGTGCTAAAATAGTCCAACCTTTAATATTTCTGTAGCACTTTTCCTTTATAAACTAAATGATATATATCTGGTAGGCCTATTCCACACGGCCACGCTATCCCCAATCCCCTAATTCATTCTGCCCCCCCACGTTCCCTCCTCCAGCAAAGCATATGAATCACATGACCAAAGATGGCTTCCTGATGTACATGCAACAGGAGGAGGGGTCTATCTTCAACCCCGCCCACAAGAAGGTGTTCCAGGATATGAGCCAGCCAATCAACCACTACTTTATCAGCTCTTCCCACAACACCTATCTGATGGAAGACCAGCTCAAAGGCCCCAGCAGCACAGAGGCCTATATCAAGTAACCATGACAACCTCTAATCTAAACTAACCATACATTACAATGTTTTATCTAAACTAACCATACATTACAAATTGTAATATAAACTAACCATAAATTACAGGATCTAATTTAAACTAACCATACATTACAAACTCCAATCTAACCATACATTACAATTTATAATCTAAACTACCCATACATTACAACCTCTAATCTAAACTAACCATAAATTACAAACTCAAATCTACCATAATTTACAACCTCTAATCTAACCATACATTATAAACTCTAGTCTAAAAGTAAATTGCAAACTCTAATCTAACCATGCATTACAAACTATAATTTAAACTAACAATAATTTACCATTTCTAATCTAAACTAATCATAAATTACAACCTCTAATCAAACCATACATTACAATCTCTAATCTAAACTAACCATAAATTGCACCCTCTAATCAAACCATACATTACAACCTCTAATCTAAACTAACCATAAATTACAACCTCTAATCTAAACTAACCACAAATTACACCCTCTAATCTAGCCATACATTATAACCTCTTATCTAAACTAACCATATTTTACAACCTCTAATCTAAACTAACCATACCTTACTATCCAGCAGCACTAAGGCTTACAAGATAGAGCTGCCAAAGGTAGCAGAGTTGCAATCTACTGCAGAGATAGCTTGCAGAGTTCTGTCATACTATCCAGGTCTGTGCCCAAACAATTTGAGCTTCTACTTTTAAAATCCACCTTTCCAGAAACAAGTCTCTCAACATTGCCGCTTGTTATAGACCCCCCTCGGCCCCCGGTTGTGCCCTGGACACCATATGTGAATTGATCGCCCCATCTATCTTCAGAGTTTGTACTGTTAGGTGACCTAAACTGGGACATGCTAAACACCCCGGTCGTCCTACAATCTAAGCTTGATGCCCTCAATCTCAACAAATCATCAAGGAACCTACCAGGTACAACCCTAAATCCGTAACCATGGGCACCCTCTTAGATATCATCCTGACCAACCTGCCCTCTAAATACACCTCTGCTGTCTTCAACCAGGATCTCAGCGATCACTGTCTCATTGCCTGCGTGCGTAATGGGTCCGCGGTCAAACTACCACCCCTCATCACTGTCAAACGCTCCCTAAAACACTCCACCGTGCAGGCCTTTCTAATCAACCTGGCCCGGGTATCCTGGAAGGATATTGACCTCATCACGTTAGTAGAGGATGCCTGGTTGCTCTTCAAAAGTGCTTTCCTCTCCATCTTAAATAAGCATGCTCCATTCAAAAAATGTAGAACTAAGAACAGATACAGCCCTTGGTTCACCCCACACTTGACTGCCCTTGACCAGCACTAAACATCCTGTGGCGTTCTGCATTATCATCGAATAGCCGCCGCGATATGCAACTTTTCAGGGAAGTTAGAAACCAATATACACAGGCAGTTAGGAAAGCAAAGGCTAGCTTTATCAAAAATACATTTGCATCCTGTAGCACTAATTCCAAAAAGTCTTGGGACACTGTGAAGTCCATGGGGAATAAGAGCACCTCCTGCCAGCTGCCCACTGCACTGAGAATAGGAAACATTGTCACCACCGATAAGTCTACGATAATCGATTATTTCAATAAGCATTTTTCCACGGCTGGCCATACTTTCCACCT
>NW_019943229.1:256334-260733 GCF_002910315.2 Salvelinus sp. IW2-2015 | reverse complement strand
TAGCTACCCCTACCCTGGCCAACTTCCACACCTTGCAGCAACTTTGACACCCCCCCCCCCCCCCCCCACCAACTTCCTCTTTCACCCAATTCAGACAGGCTAGATGTTTTTTCTGAAGAACTGGAATTTGGTCCCTACAATCTTTCTCCTTTCTATATTTTGTAGCTCCCTCGCCCGGAAGTTTGTGGGACAATTCACTGTGGCTTATCCTCTTGCGCCCTACTTTTGAACCTTTCCTCTTGACTTGCTTCCGGTGTGGACGCATTTTCCTCCACCGAAAGGTGTGAAAAGGTATTGGATCCCCGATAGCCCTTCGAACGTCATGTGCTCTTTTCACTAAGTAGGATGGATAGATACATCTTCCTTTTGAGAACCCCCCCAAGTTTCCTTCTACAGTCATGATCTTTATCAATCAATAGAGCTGCTCCGTGCCTTTTTCTTGTTGATTTCCTTGTCCGAAGCTTGAAATTTAATGCCATGCAATCCAACAATTTATACTGCCCAACCATTAAGTTACTGTTTCTATCTCTATTGGATAACAGGACGCCGTGTTCTGCTCCTTTCACATCTCGACGCTTCGTTTTATCGACTCGAAGGTGCTTGTGTCTAGTCAGAACCAGCTTAACCCAACAGCCATGCAATGCCGGTGTCGGGCCGGGTTCCCTTTAGGCTTTGATAAAAAGGAAACTCCCCTCTTTAGACTTGCACCGTACTACCTATGTATGACTGATAACAGGGCTCCTAGAAGAGGAACAAGGCTATGAGGGTTTGGACCCCTCGAAAAGTTGTCTCTTCTGGCCTGTGCCGGGTTTGGGGGTACTTTTCCATAGGCGTTTGAGACATGGACCATTGCTACGTCGGTTATGGAAAATGTCAATTTGGACAACCAGAGCCTTGTGGAGGTCTATTATGTGTTTCTTTTCTAGATATATCAAGGGGATCTATATAGGATTTGTCCCCCCGTTTTGGGTTTCTGGAATCCCTTGTATTATCAGTGTGGTGATTTGACCTACTGAAGAGATAAGTCTTCAGTAAAGACTTAAAGGTTGAGACCGAGTCTGCGTCTCTCACATGGGTAGGCAGACCATTCCATAAAAATAGAGATCTATAGGAGAAAGCCCTGCCTCCAGCTGTTTGCTTAGAAATTCTAGGGACAATTAGGAGGCCTGCGTCTTGTGACCGTAGCGTACGTATAGGTATGTACGGCAGGACCAACTCGGAAAGATAGGTAGGAGCAAGCCCATGTAACGCTTTATAGGTTAACAGTAAAACCTTGAAATCAGCCCTTGCCTTAACAGGAAGCCAGTGTAGGGAAGCTAGCACTGGAGTAATATGATCAAATTTCTTGGTTCTAGTCAGGATTCTAGCAGCCGTATTTAGCACTAACTGAAGTTTATTTAGTGCTTTATCCGGGTAGCCGGATAACAGATCACCGACCATTTTGAATCCCACCGTACCTTCTCCATTATGCAATCTGGTTTCCGAGCTGGTCATTGGTGCACCTCAGCCACGCTCAAGGTCCTAAACGATTACATAACCGCCATCGATAAAAGACAGTACTGTGCAGCCGTCTTCATCGACCTGGCCAAGGCTTTCGACTCTGTCAATCACCACATTCTTATTGGCAAACTCAACAGCCTTGGTTTCTCAAACGACTGCCTCATCTGGTTCACCAACTACTTCTCAGATAGAGTTCAGTGTGTCAAATCAGAGGGCCTGTTGTCCAGACCTCTGGCAGTCTCTATGGGGGTGCCACAGGGTTCAATTCTTGGGCCGACTCTTTTCTCTGTATATATCAATGATGTTGCTCTTGCTGCTGGTGATTCTCTGATCCACCTCTACGCAGACGACACCATTCTGTATGCATCTTGCCCTTTTTTGGACACTGTGCTAACAAACCTCCAAACAATCTTCAACGCCATACAACACTTCTTCCGTGGACTCCAACTGCTTTGAAATGCTAGTAAAACTAAGTGCATGCTCTTCAACCGATTGCTGCCCGCACCTGCCCGCCCGTCCAGCATCACTACTCTGAACGGTTCTGACCTAGAATATGTGGACAACTACAAATACCTAGGTGTCTGGTTAGACTGTAAACTCTCTTTCCAGACTCACATTAAGCATCTCCAATCTGAAATGAAATCTAGAATCGGCTTCCTATTTCGCAACAAAGCCTACTTCACTCATGCTGCCAAACATACCCCCGTAAAACAGACTATCCTACCGATCCTTGACTTCGGCGATGTAATTTACAAAATAGCCCCCAACACTCTACTCAGCAAACTGGATGCAGTCTCTCACAGTGCCATCCGTTCTGTCACCAAAGCCCCATATACTACCCACCACTGCTACCTGTATGCTCTCGTTGGCTGGCCCTCACTACATATCTGTCGCCAAATCCACTGGCTCCAGGTCATCTATAAGTCTTTGCTAGGTAAAGCCCCGCCCAGCTCACTGGTCAACATAGCAGCACCCACCCGTAGCACGCGCTCCAGCAGGTATATTTCACTGGTCATCCCCAAAGCCAACACTTACTTTGCCGCATTTCCTTCCAGTTCTCTGCTGCCAATGACTGGAACGAATTGAAAGAATTGCTGAAGCTGGAGTCTTATGTCTCCCTCTGTAATTTTAAGCATCAGTTGTCTGAGCAGCTTGCCGATCACTGTACCTGTCCACAGCCAATCTGTAAATAGCCCACCCAACTACCTCATCCCCGTATTATTACTTATCCTCTTGCTCTTTTGCATCCCAGTATCTCTACTTGCACATCATCATCTGCACATATATCACTCCAGTATTAATGATAAATTCTAATTATTTTCGCCTCTATGGCCTATTTATTGCCTACCTCCCTACATTTGCACACACTGTACAAAGATCTTTCTATTTTAATTTTATTTGGTGTTATTGACTGTACGTTTGTTTATGTGTAACTCTGTGTTGTTGTTTTTGTCACACTGCTATGCTTTATCTTGGCCAGGTCGCAGTTGTAAATGAGAACTATAAAAATAAAATAAATCACATCAAGTAATCATAACTACCTCTAATTTAAGATAACCATACCTTTCTACTTGTAGTCTATTACCTTGCAGCACTGAGACCTATATCAAGAAAATATATATATATTACAGCACATTACAACATAGCACATACATATTACTACATATTACATACATATTACAACATATTACATACATATTACTACATATTACATACATATTACATTCATATTACATACATATTACATACATATTACATACATATTACTACATATTACATACATATTACAACATATTACTATAAAGTACAAGATAATAAGTATACATAATGTTGTAATAATGTAAGTAGTTAGGTAAAATTGTAATGGGTTGGTAAATGTAAATACATTATATTATGTTATATGTTATACACGTTGGAGACTATGTTGTAAATATATATGGGCGAGTATTTTTGGTAAATTAGAATGTTAAAGATGGTGGTATTGGACCATTGGGTTGTAAAATCGTAAGTAATATGTGTAATTTTTGTATTTATTAAATATATTTGTGTTTACTTATATGTTTTGGTTATGTCACACTCTTTTGGTTAATAGTATGTTATTGTATAAATATGTGATATAATATGAGTGTGTGACATGGGTATGGTAGGGTTAATAGTTTGGGAGTAATACTGTATGAGGGATGCTGAGAGGGTTATAGTTGTAATATTTGTGTTTTCTGTATTTGGTAATAGTGTTGGCGGTGTTATATATGTGGGAAATATGTGTGGGGACTAGTATGCTGGTAATTAGGAATGCTGAACACTGTAAGCTATGTTGTAATATGTTATCTGAACATGTAATGAAGTTGTAAATATGTATGTGTAACCATTGTGTAATATGGTATGTAATATTAAATGTTAATATCATGTGTAACTATGTCGATTGAATTAGGATTGTTTAACACAGTCCATGTTGCTAATATGTATGCATATGTTGTAATATATAATGTAATAGTTGTAATATATATGTATACTATGTTCTTATTGTTTGTATCATGTGTGTATATTGTATGTAAAATGGGTGTAATATGTATCATAGATTATGTTGTAATAATGTATGTAATGTGTTGGTAATGTGTATGTAAAAATTTGTAATATGTATGTAAATATGAGTAATATGTAGTATATGTAGGTTAATAATGAAATGTAATATGTATGTATTAGTTGTATTATGTTGTACCATGTTGGTAATCTAGTAGTAATGTTGTAAATATGATGCAATATGTAAGTAATTGTATGTAATATGAAGTAATATGTATGTAATATGTTGTAATGATGAATGTAATTATGTATGTAATATGTAGAATATGTTATGTAATATGAATGTAATAATGTAGTAAATATGTATGTAATATGAAAT
>NW_019943229.1:252575-256309 GCF_002910315.2 Salvelinus sp. IW2-2015 | reverse complement strand
TTATGTGTAATATGTACGTACTATTTTGTAATATGTATGTAATATGTTGTATATTGTGTTATATATAGTAATGTATGTAATATGTATGTAAAAATTTGTAATATGTTGTAATATGTTGTAATATGTGTATAATTATTATGTATAATGTATTGTAATATGTATGTAAATGTTGTTAATATGTTGTAATAGTGTATGGTACTATTTTGTAATATTTGTAATATAGTGTATATGTGTGGACTATGTTGTAATATGTATCTAACATGTAATATGTTGTAATATTGTATCTAACATGTAATATGTTGTAATATGTGTACCGATGTTGTAATATGTATGAATAATTTATGTAATATCTTGTAATATGTATGTAATAGGTTTGTAAATGTTGTAATATGTATGCAATATGTTGTAATATATATGTAATATGTTTAATATATATGTAATATGTGTGTATTATTGTTGTACATGTTGTAATTGTATGTAAAATGGGTGTAATCATGTATGCAATATATCTCTCTCTTTTACATACATATAACATACATATTACATAAATATTACAACATATTACATAAATATTACAACATATTACATACATATTACAACATGGTACAACATATAACATACATTACAACATATTGCATATATATTACAACATATTGCATATATATTACAACATATTACATATATATTACAACATATTACATACATATTACAACATATTACATATATATTACAACATATTACATACATATTACAACATATTACATATATATTACAACATATTACAACATATTGCAACTGGATCCTGGACTTCCTGACAGGCTGCCTCCAGGTGATAAGGGTAGGTAGCAACACATTCGCACTGATCCTTAACATGGGGGCCCCTCAGGGGTGCGTTTTCAGTCCCCTCCTGTACTCCCTGTTCACTCATGACTGCACGGCCAGGCACGACTCCAACACCATCATTAAGTTTCCCAATGAACAAAACAGCGGTAGGCCTGATCTTCAACATCGTCGAGACAGCATACAGGGGGGAGGTCAGAGACCTGGCAGTGTGGTGCCAGGACAACAACCTCTCCCTCAACGTAATAAAGACTAAGGAGATTATTGTGGACTACAGGAAAAGGAAGATCGAGCACGCCCTCATTCTCATCGACGGGGCTGTAGTGGAGCAGGTTGAGAGCTTCAAGTTCCTTGGTGTCCACATCACCAACAAACTAACAAGGTCCAAGCACACAAAGACAGTCATGAAGAGGGCACGACAAAACCTATTCCCGCTCAGGAGACTAAAAAGATTTGTCATGGGTCCTCAGATCCACAAAAGGTTCTACAGCTGCACCATCGAGGGCATCCTGACTGGTTGCATCACTGCCTGGTATGGCATCTGCTCGGCCTCCGACCGCAAGGCACGACAGAGGGTAATGCGTACGGCCCAGTACATCACTGGGGCCAAGCTTCCTGCCATCCAGGACCAATATACCAGGCGGTGTCAGAGGAAGGCCCTAAAAATTGTCAAAGACTCCAGCCACCCTAGTCATAGACTGTTCTCTCTGCTACCGCACGGCAAGCGGTACCGGAGTGCCAAGTCTAGGTCCAAGAGACTTCTAAACAGCTTCTACCCCCAAGCCATAAGACTACTGAACATCTAGTCAAATGGCTACTCAGACTATTTGCATTGCCCCCCCTTTTACGCTGCTGTTATCTCTATTATTATCTATGCATAAGTCACTTTAATAACTCTACCCACATGTATATATTACCTCAATTACCTCGACTAACCGGTGCCCCCACACATTGACTCTGTACCGGTAACCATGTATATAGTCTCGCTATTGTTATTTTACTGCTGCTCTTTAATTATTTGTTACTTTTATTTCATAGTTGTTTAGGTATTTTTCTTAAAACTGCTTTGTTGGTTAAGGGCCTGTAAGTAAGTATTTCACTGTGTTGTATTCGGCGCATGTGACAAATAACATTTGATTTGATTTTATTGCATACATATTACAACATATTACACTGGACAAAAATATAAATGTAAAGTATTGGTCCCATTATTTTGGCAAAGGAGAAATGCTCACTAACAGGGATGTAACAAAAACTGTGCTCAAACTTTGAGAGAAATAAGCTTTTTGTGCATATGGAACATTTCTGTGATCTTTTATTTCAGCTCATGAAACTTGGGACCAGCACTTAAGATGTTGATGTTTATATTTTTCTTTAGTATAGATACAGATACAGTACTATATATAGTAGATATAGTACTAGATACAGATACAGTGCTAGATATGGATACAGTACAATATATAGTATCTATAGTATTAGATACAAATATAGTACTAGATATAGTAGATGTAGTAGTAGGTACAGATAAAGTAATAGATATAGTAGATGTCAGATATAGTACTAGTTACAGATACAGTACTAGATAAAGTAGATATAACACTAGAAACAGATATAGTACTAGGTATAATATACATAGTACTAGATATAGCAAATATAGTACTAGATACAGATACAGTATTCGATATACTAGCTATAGTACTAGCTACAAAAATAGTACTAGAGATATTAGATACGGTACCAGATACAGATATAGTACTAGATACAGATATAGTATAAGGTATAATATACATAGTACTAGATATAGTACATATAGTAYGAGATACAGATACAGTATTAGATATAGTAGCTATAATACTAGCTACAGATATAGTACTAGAGATATTAGATATAGTACTAGATACAGATATAGTACTAGATATAGTACATATAGTACTAGAGATAATATATATAGTACTAGATATAGTAGAAATAGAACTAGATACAGTTACAGAACTAGATATAGTACTAGATACCGATATAGTACTATATATGATAGATATAGTACTAGATACAGTACTATATATAATAGATATAGTAGTAGATACTGTACTAGGTAGAATAGATAATGTACTGGATAGAGATAATGTACTAGATATAGAAGATATTGTACTAGATACAGTAGTAGACATAATAGATGTAGTACTAGATACAGTACTAAAATTAATAGGTATAGTACTAGATACAGTAGTAGACATAATAGATGTAGTACTAGATACAGTACTAAAATTAATAGGTATAGTACTAGATACAGTAGTAGATATAATAGATATTGTACTAGATACAGTGTTAGATATAGTAGATGTAGTTCTAGATACTGTTCTAGATATAATAGATATTGTACTAGATATAGTAGATGTAGTACTAGATGCAGTAGTGGATATAATAGATATTGTACTAGATACAGTACTAGATATAGTAGATGTAGTACTAGATGCAGTAGTGGATATAATCGATATTGTACTATATACAGTACTAGATATAGTAGATGTAGTACTATATGCAGTAGTGGATATAATAGATATAGTACTAGATACAGTACTAGATATAATAGATATAGTACTAGATACAGTACTAGAGATAACAGTAGTACTGTATGTTTGGTCTTTAGGGCCCTGATGAAGAGTTGTCGCTGTGTGGAGTTAGACTGTTGGGACGGGGCCCAGGGGGAGCCAGTCATCTACCACGGCCACACCCTCACCTCCAAGGTCCTGTTTAAAGATGTCATCAAGGCCATCAAGGAGTATGCCTTCAAGGTAACCATGACACCTGACCCTAACCCATCATGGAGTACGCCTTCAAGGTAACTATAACACCTGACCCTAACCCATCATGGAGTACGCCTTCAAGGTAACCAT
>NW_019943229.1:245577-250383 GCF_002910315.2 Salvelinus sp. IW2-2015 | reverse complement strand
TGAGGTTAGGGTCAGGTGTCATGGTTACCTTGAAGGCGTACTCCTTGATGGGTTAGGGGGCAGGTGTTATGGTTACCTTGAAGGCGTACTCCATGATGGGTTAGGGTCAGGTGTTCATTGTTACCTTGAAGGCGTACTCCATGATGGGTTAGGGTCAGGTGTCATGGTTACCTTGAAGGCGTACTCCATGATGGTTAGGGTCAGGTGTCATGGTTACCTTGAAGGCGTACTCCATGATGGGTTAGGGTCAGGTGTCATGGTTACCTTGAAGGCGTACTCCATGATGGGTTAGGGTCAGGTGTTATGTTACCTTGAAGGCGTACTCCATGATGGGTTAGGGTCAGGTGTCATGGCTGGAAGGCTGGTAGGCTGACCTGGGCTGGAGCAGACTGGAAGGCTGGTAGGCTGACTTGGGCTGGAGAAGACTGGTAGGCTGACCTGGGCTGGGTTCACCTGGGTTGGAGCAGACTGATAGGTTGGCCTGGGCCGGAGCAGACTGGGAGGCTGGTTGGGTGACCTGGGCTGGAGCAGACTGGGAGGCTGGTTGGTTGACCTGGGCTGGATCAGACTGGTAGGCTGGTTGGTTGACCTGGGCTGGGTTCACCTGGGTTGGAGCAGACTGGTAGGTTGGTTTGCTGACCTGGGCTGGATCAGACTGGTAGGCTGGTTGGTTGACCTGGGCTGGGTTCACCTGGGTTGGAACAGATTGGTAGGTTTATCTGGGCTGGAACAGACTGGGAGGCTGGTTGGTTGACCTGGGCTGGAGCAGACTGGTAGGCTGGTTGGTTGACCTGGGCTGGATCAGACTGGTAGGATGGTTGGTTGACCTGGGCTGGGTTCACCTGGGTTGGAGCAGACTGGTAGGCTGGTTTGCTGACCTGGGCTGGATCAGACTGGTAGGCTGGTTGGTTGACCTGGGCTGGAGCAGACTGGTAGGTTTATCTGTTCTGGAACAGACTGGTAGGCTGGTTGGTTGACCTGGGCTGGAGCAGACTGGTAGGTTTATCTGTTCTGGAGCGACTGGGAGACTGGTAGGTTGACCTGGGCTGGGTTCAACTGGGTTGGAGCAGACTGGTAGGTTTATGATGGCACATTGTGGTATTTCACCCAATAGAATATTACTGCTGTGATGGCACACTGCGGTATTTCACCCATAGAGTATTACTGCTGTGATGGCACACTGTGGTATTTCACCCAGTAGATATGGGAGTTTATCAAAATTGAATTTGTTTTAAAATTCTTTGTGGGTCTGTGTAATCTGAGGGAAATGTGTGTCTCTATGGTCATACAATTGGCAGGAGGTTAGGAAGTGCAGCTCAGTTTCCACCTCATGTTGTGGGCAGTGTGCACATAGCCTGTCTTCTCTTGAGATCCAGGTCTGCCTATGGCCTCTCTCAATAGCAAGGCTATGCTCATTGAGTCTGTACATAGTAAAAGCTTTCCTTAATTTTGGATCAGTCACAGTGGTCAGGTATTCTGCCACAGTCTACTCTCTGTTTAGTGCAAAATAGCATTCTAGTGTGCTCGTCAAGTAGTTATCTTTTTGTTTTCTCATAATTTGGTTGGGTCTAATTGTGTTGCTGTCCTGGGGCTCTGTGGGGTCAGTTTGTGTTTGTGAACAGAGCCAGCTGGCTGAGGGGACTCTTCTCTAGATTAATCTCCTTGCAGGTTAGGGCTTTGTGATGGAAGGTTTGGGCATCGATTTCCTTTAGGTGGTTGTGGAATTTAATGGCTGTTTTCTGGTTTTGATCATTCGTGTGTATAGTCCTAATTCTGCTCTGCATACATTATTTGGGGTTTTGCATTGTACTCTGAGGATATTTTAGCAGAATTCTGCATGCAGTCTCAATTGGGTGTTTGTCCCATTTTGTGAATTCTTGGTTGGTGAGTGGACCCCAGACCTCACATTGGGTTCTTTAACTGATTGGAGTATTTTTAGCCAGATCTTAGTTGGGATGTCCATTTTTATGTTTCTTTTGATGGCGTAGAAGGCCCTTCTTGCCATGTCTCTCAGATCGTTCACAGACTTGTGGAAGTTATCTGTGGTGCTGATGTTTCTACCAGTGTCAAGTTAGAATTAGACGTTCATCCGTGTTTCTCAAAGTGTTTTAGTTACTTCTCTGTATTGTTCCAAGGTTAAGTTTAGGCATTAACTCTGAATGGTTAAGGTTAGACATTAACTCTGAATGGTTAAGTTTACTCATTAACTCTGAATGGTTAAGGTTAGACATTAACTCTGAATGGTTAAGGTTAGGCATTAACTCTGAATGGTTAAGTTTACTCATTAACTCTGAATGGTTAAGGTTAGACATTAACTCTGAATGGTTAAGGTGAGTCATTAACTCTGAATGGTTAAGGTTAGGCATTAACTCTGAATGGTTAAGGTGAGTCATTAACTCCGAATGGTTAAGGTTAGGCATTAACTCTGAATGGTTAAGGTGAGTCATTAACTCCGAATGGTTAAGGTTAGGCATTATGGTTAAGGTAAGGGTTAAGGTTTGGGATAGGCATAGGCATAGGCATAAAACAAAAATGTGACTAGCACCTCGATTTAGTCTTATGTAGCAAAATTTGAAATTGTTTTACATTCGATAAAAGTAGAGACTTAGAGCTAGAAAATCATATATCACACACTGCAGTTGAAGAAGAATGGGAAAGTAGTTCTGCTTTGAAAGTTGATAAACTGGTAACCCCACTTCTGAGAAAATGTCCCTTGAATGTTTTGGTACACCTACTGGAGAGTTCCTCTTTGTCTACACCCATTGAGCATCGTTCACACCCTCTTTTTTTTTTAAACTAGGCAAGTCAGTTAAGAACAAATTCTTATTTACAATGACAGCCTAGGAACAGTGGGTTAACTGCCCGGGGATTCTATCTAGCAACCTTTCGGCTACTGGCCCAACGCTCTAACCACTAGGCTACTGGCCCAACGCTCTAACCACTAGGCTACTGGCCCAACGCTCTAACCACTAGGCTACTGGCCCAACGCTCTAACCACTAGGCTACTTGTCACCTCTTAAACCATGACCTCACCCATCTCTTTAAGGATTCACATGTGAGGCCATGCGCGAAACAGAGTGAGTAGTGTAGTAAACAACCAAAGATTTCAAGACTAAAAGTGGTGAAAATAGAAGCAGATAATCTTCTTTCTCATTGTAGGAGCCTTTTGGCAAAGTCTAAGAGAGCATGTGCCTTTTACTGAGGAGTGGCTTCAGTCTGGCCACTCTACCATAAAGGCCTGATTGGTGGAGTGCTGCAGAGATGGTTGTCCATCTGGAAGGTTCTCCCATCTCCACAGAGGAACGCTGGAGCTCTGTCAGAGTGAGCATCGGGTTCTTGGTCACTTCCCTGACCAAGGCCCTTCTCCCGTGATTGCTCAGTTTGGCTGGGCGACCAGTTCTAGGAAGAGTCTTGGTGGTTCCAAACTTCTTCCATTTAAGAATGATGGAGGCCACTGTGTTCTTGGGGACCTTCAATGTTGCAGACATGTGTTGGTTCCCTTCCCCAGATTTGTGCCTCGATACAAACCTGTCTCGGCGCTCCATGGACATTTCCTTCGACCTCATGTATTGGTTTTAGCTCTGACATGCACTGTCAATTGTGGGACCTTATATAGGCAGGTGTGAAGCCTTTCCAAATCATGTCCAATCAATTGAATTTACCACCGGTGGACTTCAGAAACATATGAAGGATAATCAATGGAAACAGGATGCACCTGAGCTTAAGGGTCTGAATACTTATGTAAAAAAGGTATTTCAGTTTTTAATTTTTAATACATTTGCAAAAACATCTAAAAACCTATTTTCACTTTGTCAAAATGTGGAAAGAGTCAAGGGGTCTGAAATATTTCCAAAGGCACTGTGTGTATATATCCGACTTCAACTGTATATATATGTATATGTAATATGTTATATCTTTTGCACTGGAATCAGGCTGTATTAGCTAGCTATGTTTGCGCCGACTCAGTACTTTTACTGCTACTAACTAGCATGCTACTAAATCAGCATGTTAGACAGGTATTTACCTCTCCATGGTTGCAGGATCCTGTCTATTTTTACAAGTTTTGTATTGAAATTCATTGTGGAGAGCTTTATTATATATTTTGTGTTATGAATACCAAGTATTTCTAGTTCACCATCAGCCCATTTTATAGGTAAACTGCAGGGTAATGTAAAAGTTGTATTTTTTAAAGATCCAATACGTAATATTGTACACTTATCATAATTGCCACCTCGACAACATACTGTGATTCATTATTATTGACAGCTGTCTCCTATGAAACATCTTTAACATCTTGCCATTTCTGTTATAATCTCCACCCGCAACAAAGGGGCCAGAAGAGACTGGCCGACCCTCATAAGCCTGGCTCCTCTCTGGAGGGTTTTCTCCTAGGTTTGCGGCCTTTCTAGGAGTTTTTCCTATGCCTAACACTCGCTTCTACCAAACCTGCATGCTTGCTGTTTGGCCGGTTTTAGGGGGTTTTCTGTAACAGTCACTCTTTGAAAGTCAGGCTGATGTAAAGAAGGGGCTATAAAAATATATTTTATAATTATTTATTTTATTATGACCAAGAGGGAGTACAACAGAGGGTGTTGCACTGTCACCATCTATATGTTATGCATCGAATGCTAGGCTATTAAAATCAGCGATCAATAAAACAAATTAGAGGATTTAGAATCAAGCTTAAAAACAAAGGTCCAATGTATGCTGTTGCTCAAGTTTTATATTTAAGTCTGTAGCTAGATCCCTGCAAATGTCTCATTGAAGATCTAGTTAACTTTTCATGTATTTCTCGGACTAAAACCT
>NW_019943229.1:238871-245078 GCF_002910315.2 Salvelinus sp. IW2-2015 | reverse complement strand
AACTACTGCAGCATAAATACTGGAGGCTGAGACAGGAGGGGTCAGGAGACACTGTGGCCCAATCCGATGATACCCCCGGACAGGGCCAAACAGGCCCAAAACTCTCTGAGAAGTAGCCGTTATTTACCATTTTACACCTGGGGTTGCTATACATTATTTTTACCCATTTTTTAAGAGAATTACCGAAAATAAAAAATCCAGGCATTTATAAATAAAATCCAGTCTTACTTTATAAAATGCCTTTTCAAAATCCGCTATGAATACCAGGCTTAGATGTTTCATGATGACTGGGTCTTTATATTTGTTTTAATAACAGAGAAATCAGACCTTCCAGCTGAGGACTTAACAGACCACCATTTCTATAGGAGTTGTTAAAACAATCTAACAATGGAGCTTTTAGTATAATCAAAAAAGGCTTGATATACCTCTACCGGTGTGCCATCAAGCCCTGGGTTTTTTCCAGACTGAAAGGATTTAATAGCCTCAAGAAGTTCGTCCTCTGTAATTTGGCCTTCGCACTGATCTTTCTGTACATTTAGTTTAATTTTCAATTTTTTTATATTATTTGGGAAGAGTTCCTGACCGTAATCTTCATTCAGTGGGAGAGGATGAGACGGAGAAGAGAACATCTGCCTAAAATAATTAGCTGGATATGATATAGTGAGAGTGTACATTGTCTGTATAAGAGTAAGACTATAATGTGTGATGTCCAAATTAATAATAACTCTGCCAATTTGCATGGTTGAGTGTCTGTGTGTAACATGTAGAGCGTATAGCCTTAATATTCATGATGATAATTGTAATCCATATCGTATCACCGCCGTAGTGGGGTCATAATTACATTTAATATCATTGAAAATCCCATCCCAGCATTTCCATAGCAATTGACGTTTCACATGAGAGACCTTGCATTACTCTAGAGTCGGCTTCACTACAGTACAAATGTATTCCGGCATTGCATGACAGGGTGTGGACTATGGGCCTTTACCATCATGTCAAGTTGCACCCTCCTCAGCCTTACTATTTCATGGGGATTTTCATGTTCATTTTCCTTGCTAGAAGAACCGGTATAATAATAATAACAATAATGAAAAAATACAACAGGGCTTCGCTGCTGAATCCTTCACAAGGTGTCCTGGTATTTAGTAGTCATTCGATTATCTAGTATAGATGCATCTCCATCAACACGATGTCTGTCTCTGTGTAGGAGTTGAAGGGTCGGTTCATCATCAAGGGGAAACGTCTGAACAAGCTGGATGCCGTCTTCAGCAGTACTAGTCCTGGACTAGAGGAAGACTGTGTCTCAGAGGAGGACGAGGCTGCAGAGACCAGCAACTCCAAGACAGACTCCAACACAGACTCCAACGGACAGAAGGCCAAAGCCAAGGTATGGGAACACGCTGCTGTGGTGCCATGCTACTGTGGTAACACGCTGCTGTGGTGCCATGCTACTGTGGTGCCATGCTACTATTGTGTCATGCTACTGTTGTGTCATGCTACTGTTGTGTCATGCTACTCTGGTGCCATGCTACTGTTGTGTCATGCTACAGTGTTGCCATGCTACTGTGGTGCCATGCTACTGTTGTGTCATGCTACTGATGTGTCATGCTACTGTTGTGTCATGCTACTGTGGTGCCATGCTACTACTTTGTCATTGCTACTGTCTGTGCATGAGCTACTGTTGGTGCTCATGCACTGTGTTTCAATCGCTACTGTGGTGCCCCGATGCACTGGGTGCCATGCTACTTGTGTCAGCCTACAGTGTCACTGCTACTGTTGTGTCATGCTACTGGTGCCTGCTTGTCATGCTACTGTGTTGGCTGCACATGCTACTTTATTCTTGAGTGATGCTACATGTGCTCTACTGTTGGTCCTGCTACTGTGTGATCGCATGCTACTGTGTGTTCATGCTACTTGGTCCATGCTACTGTGGTTGCCATTACTGTATGTGCCATGCTACTGTGTGCCGTGCTACTGTACAGTGTTCATGCTACTGTGTGTGCCATGCATGTGTGCATGCTACTTTTGTGCTTGCCTACTTCTGACGTGTTTCTGCTCAAGTGATGTCTATGACTGACTGTGGTTGCCATGGCTAATGTGGTGGTCTGTGCCTACTGCATGCTAACTGTGTGCGTACGTTGTTGCCATCTACTGTGGTGCAGCATTTGTGCCGTTGTCACTGTCGTGCCATGCTACTGTGGTCCATTGCTACTGTGTCGCCATGCTAAATGTTGATGTTATCTACTGTGGGTGTCATGCTTACTGTAGGTGCCATGCTATCTGTGTGCCATGCTATGTGTGCCATGCTACGTCTGGCCATGCGCTGTGTGCTGCCATGCTATGTGTGTCATAGCTACGTGGTTGCCATCTACAGTCGGCCAACTACTGTGTGTCATCTACTGTGTACCCATATACTGGTGTCCACGGTAATGTACCACGCTACTATGGTACCACTGCTCTATTATGCCCATGCTCTTACCTGTTACTCAGCACTTGGTGCCAAGCTTTACTGTGTGCAACTGTCACCTATCTCTTGTACCTGCTGACTATGTTACCATGCTATGGTACCGTACTTTGTGCTATTGTACTTGTGTACATTGCTATGTAGGTGCCAAGCTACGTGTGCTTGCATGCTACTGTTACCTGCATGTCTGTGGTGCAGTGCTACTGTCGTACCATGCTCTGGTTACCATGCTACTGTGGTGCCAAGCTTATGTGGGCCAATGCTAACTGGTTACCATGCTACGTGTTGTTCACTGCTACTGTCTGGTACCACACTTACTAATGGTACCATGCTACTTGGCACCATTGCTACTTTTTTTTTGTGTACCATGCTACTGTGGTGCCAGGCTACTGTGTGCAATTATGTAGTGCCATGCTACGTAGGTACCATGCTTACGTGTGTCACAGCTACGTGGTACCGCTACTTGTACCAAGCTACTGTGTACCCATCGACTGTGGTGCCAAGCTACGTGTGCCATGCTATGTGGTGTGATGCTACTGTTGTCATGCTACTGTTGTACCAGCTACTGTCGGTACCATGCTATGTGTGCCAAGCACTGTGTGCCAAGCTTTGGTGTCCACACTACTGTTAGTACCATGCTACGTGTAACAGCTACCTGTGTGCCAAAGTTCTACTGTCGTGCCATTGCATCTGTGTGTGCCATGCATCTGTTGGTGTCCAAGCTACTGTGGTGCCAAGCTACTGCTGTGTCACACTACTGTGTACCATGCTACTTGGTACCAACTCTGTGTGTGCCCAAGCTATCTTTATTGTTGGTGCCATTTGTCATGCATATCTGTGTGCAAGTCTGGCAACGTGGTCACACTACTGGGTTTACATGGACTGTGTACCATGCTTACGTGTGTGTCACTCTACTGTTGTTACCATTGCTACTGTGGCATAGCTATGTGGTGCCATGCATTGTACGTTGCCATGCATCGTGGTACATGCTACTGTGGTGCCAGCTACTGTGGGTCATGCTTACGGGTTGGCCAAGCTCTACTTGGATTAGATGCAAAACTGCCTCAGCAGAACTCAGTCCATTTCAAATGCCAGGCCATATGCCAGGAAAACACATATGGAATAACTCTCTTGAAAACACATGGAAATACCTTCACAGAAATAGAGATGTTTTCAAGATTTGTAAAATCTGTTTTATGCTTTTCACGAAGTCAAAAGATCAAGCTACAGCAAGCAGCGTCTGACCGGTGATCTACTGAAGAGTGTCCAATTCTCCAGGGTGAGACACGCTAAAGACACCCAGGACCTTCAGAAGTCCTCCTTAAGAGAGAGGCCTTTAACCGTCCGAGACAGCAGGTAAACCCTCCTGTTTTGTTAGCATCATCCTGAGTAACATCAAGCCTGAATAACAACAAGCCTGATTAACAAGCTTAATACAACAAGCCGATAGGCAAGTTGAAACATAGCAAAGCCTGATACGAAGCTATAACAGAACCTGAAGCAAGCCTACTATAGCAAGCCTGAATAAACAGCAAGGCTGAATAACGCAGACTGATATGGCCAACAGAAGGCAATAACAGCAACTGCATTATAGCAGACGATACGAGCAAGCCTGATAACAGCACGCGAACAGAAGCTGAATAACAGCAAGCCTGAAGAACCGGCAAGCGCGAATAAAGCAAGCGCTGTACATACCAAGCCTGAAATATAGCAAGCCTGAAACAGCAAAGCCTGTGAATGAACAGCAAGCCTGAAAGCAACAATGACGCAGCCGAAGAACCAGCAACCTGAATAACAGCAGCCGAATGACAGCAAGCCGAATATAAGCAACCGAGATAACAACGAAGCAAGCCTGAATACAGGCAAGCCGAATAACAGCAAGCCTGAATACAGGCAACCCTGTAGAAGCCTGTATAGCAGCTACAGCGCCGAGCAAGCCGAAACAGCAACTGCCAGCCTAATACAGAAGCCTTGAAAAGCAGGAAGATCCTGAATAACATGAAGCCTGTACAGAGCCTGAAAAATATAGCAAGCCTGCTTAAGCGCTAAAAACAGCAACGAACAGCGCTGAATAGCAAACGATACAGCAAGCCTGAATTAAGCAAGCCGAAAAGCGGCAGAATAACAGCAAGCCTGAATAACCAGCCAATTCTCTCTCGCTTCCGCCTCCGGTGGTGGGGGGGAGAGAGATTGCTGTATCAGCTGCGTGAAGGCGGGCGGTATTCAGCTTGGCGAGAAGGCAGGCGGTGCGGGATCAGGCTGGCTAGATGTCAGGCCGGGTATGGTCAGCTGTGCGAGCAGGCTGGCTGGGATCAGGCTGCGGCGATGTCAGCGGCTATAAGCAGGCGGGCTGGATCAGCGGCTGTAGGCAGGGCGGCGATAGTGCAGGCTGGTGCTTGGAGGCAGCTGCTATAACGGATTCGTATGTCAGGCTGCTGGAGTCAGGGCTGGTATCAGGCGGCTGTGATGCAGCGGGCGTGAGGCAGGCGGGCTAGAGCAGGCGCGTAGTCAGCCTGCGGAGTCAGGCGGCAGTAAGCAGGCGCTGGTATGCCAAGCCGTCTGCGTCAGGCTGGCGATAAGCAGGCTGCTAGATTGGCATGCGTGCGTATCAGGCGGCTGTTATGCAGGCTCTGCGATAAGTCAGGCTGTTGCGGTGACAGTGCTGGTGGAGGCAGGGGGGGGATCAGCTGGGTGTATGGCAGCTGGGAGTATCAGGTGAGAACAGAAACAGAGGGGTGGACCTGCGTGGTCTCGGACAGGTAACAGCCGGCTCGCGGAAAGCGGAGGACACATCCTTCATAGAAGGCCTGGTGCGGTAGCCTCTGCAAACCCGTGAGAAGTTGGACACTCTACAGGAGATCACCAGGTGCAGACAGCTGCGGGCTAGCGGAGCACTCTGAAAAGCAAAAACAGCGCATGACAAAGCTCCGGAAAACAGCGCATGGCGGAGAAGTAGCCCATGGGGGTCAGAGATAAGATGCCCAGAATGGGGTCCGCAGAGTGGCCTGGCAGTGGGAAAGGGAACTCAGTCTGCGTGAGGACAGGGGTGGCATGCTAATTCCACGAGGGGAGAGCTGTGGCACCACAGGAGGCAGTGGGGGACACCACAGGAGGGCGTGGGCACCACAGACAGGACACAGAGGCAGGGGCACACAATGCAGCACACAGAGGTGGCAGGACCCAGGAGCAGGACCAACAGAGAGGGACACCACAGTGACATGATCCACAAGCACAGGACCACAGAACACCACATAACTGGCACCACAGAGCAGCACCACAAGCAGCACAAGAGCGCACCACAAAGCGACCACAGGACATACCACAAAACACCACAACGGCACCACATAGCCTCTGCACCGACAGACAGCACCACACAGCACACCACAGGGACTCACCCACATACGCGCACACAGAACATACCACAAACACCGACAGATACACCCACAGGGTCCCACCACTACAGACCCACAACCACACCACAACACACCACAGTACGCATGACACCACATACAACACCACACCACCAACAACAGTACCACGTACACCGCACCGCAGACAGTACCAACAACTACACCACAAACATACCACAGTACATCACCACAACACCACAGGGTACCCACCACACAACCACAACACCCAAGCAGACCAATGATACCACAACGGACACCACTAACAGACCACCAACCACCACAACCACCACACGACATACCACCAAGCTCGGCACCACATACAAACACCACGGC
>NW_019943229.1:229865-238846 GCF_002910315.2 Salvelinus sp. IW2-2015 | reverse complement strand
CGGCATCAGCAAACTAAAGGATTAATCATTTATATGTTTGTAGGCAGACCCAACCCATCTCTGCCTAAACAACTCAGTAGCACGTAGCCATTTCACAAAACTACAAGCAAGACATAACAGATGCAGAAAGAGAGGAAGGAACGTAGGAAAGCAGAGAGGCAGGAAGGCGTGAGAATGGAGAGATGGAAGAGAGAATGAAAGACAGATTATGGAGAAGAGGTGGAAAAGAAGGGAGGGGGAATTACACTCGTAAGAATGGGAATCATTTGAGAGATAGAACCATGGGCAGGCAAGTAGAAGGGTGCCCCTGCGGGAGATGAAAGAGTCGACATAAATTAAACAAGACAGAAGAGAGAAAACGTGTGCAGGTGTCAGGAAGAATGCGAGAAGGACAAAGTAAAACAAAAGGAACGTAGAGCAGAGGATGTATTAAGAGAGAGCCAATCATTAACAAGAGACGAGGCGGTAGTTAGCCAAAGAAAATAGAGCTAGCAGGGAGAAGAGAGAAGCTCAATAAACAAATACTGAACAGATCAGGGAAGAGTCGAACCAGAAAAACAAGCATATCTGAGAAAGGAAAGAGATGATACAGAGAAACACTGAAGAAATAATCTCAAACAGAGGAAGGAAGAAGAAGTCACCGGAGAGAGAGCAAAAAAGAAGGTGTTTGGGACATAACAAAACAAGAAGAGATGATATCTCGAAAGCAATAAATCAAATCAAGTTATTTGTCTACATGCGCCCGAAAACCCGTAGAAATGCCTACGTACAGAGTCTCCCTTAGGACCAACCATAATAGCATTTGTAACTGAGAAAACCACAGCTTAATGGGTTTAATGGTAAAGGGCGAATAGTATACTCAAAATAAAACTAATAGGTAATAAAATAAAACTTTAACACAATAACAAAACAATAAAGAGCTACCAGTCCATTGAACATTATTAGACCCTGGTATTTTTCCCAAAACCATTGTGTTACGCCTTACGAGCGCGGTTGTGATAAAATCATCAAATAGAAAATAAACCCTCAGATCTTAATTATATGAACCCACACGATCAATGATAAAAGGATGAGCCCCGCTGGAGCAGATGAACAAAGATGCAAACAGAAGAATTCTACTTATTTACATAACTATTCAACTCTTTCTATAGAGACCCATTGAGCTCAGGAACATAGGCATCCTGTTTCCATTGATCCCATCCTTGAGTTTTCTAAAACTTGATGAGATCCAACCACACTGTTTAACCCGTTTAGTGGTTAAAGGACAGGATAAAGGTTGTTCTTATACTGTCTCAGATCAGGCATGCTACTGTTGCTTTTGCACGTTTCACACACCCCAACAGACACCAAAGCATAGTCTTGGCATGTAGCAGACACACAAGACTTCACACTCAGCAAACCATGAACGTTTACATTTTCAAAATGACAAGGCCCTCACATCGCACCAAGGATAAGACAACCACATGTGACCATCACTTTGACAATGAAAGCACAAGCCACTAAACATCTCTATTAACCTTCTAAGAAATCCCTCCCTACCAGAAAAAGCGATTAGTCCGATACGTTGATATGCTTTTCAGAAGACAAGATCAAGCTGCCAAGCAGCTGTCTGACCTGCGTATCTACTGTAAGATTCCACTTCTCAGGTTTGAGCACGCAAAGACCACCCCAGCCTTTCTATGTAATACTGCCTCACCTTACAAGAAGGAGCAGACCTGCGGCAAAACCCTGTAAAAGGCCTGGCCGAGATCAGCATTGGAGTAAAACCTACTCCTATTCATCTGGTTTAACAGTGCAAAAACCTGAATAACATCAAGCCTGAATGAACATCGAAGCCCTTGAAAAATGAAACTGTCATGCAAGCCAGCAATTGAAATAGTCACCAAGCTAGGAAAGACACTCTTATAGCATATCGGCTGACACGCCCCATCCAGTCCTATATAAATGCGAAGCCTGAATTCACAATTCCTGAATAACAGCGAAGCCTAGAATAGACATGTCTATTAAAGCAGCTGAATAACAGCAAGAGCCTGAAAATAGCAAGCGAAATTATAGCAAGCCTGAATATAGCAAAGCGAATAACAGCCTGAATAACAGCAAGCCTGAATAGCAGCGATTATGCAAGCCTGAATAACAGCAAGGCCTGAATAACATCGCAAGCCTGAATAACAGCAAGCCTGAATAACAGCAAGCCTAGATAACATTAGCAGCTGAATAAATCGAAGCCTGATAACATAAGCCTGAAAAACACAAGCCATTGAATAACAAAGCAAGCCTGAATAACAGCAAGCCTGAATAACAGCAAGCCTGAATAACAGCAAGCCTGAATAACAGGACCTTTCAGCCTTGATTCAGTGTACTATAGACATTTCATTATGCATGTTCTAGAACAGTTCTTACAAGGATARCACCACTAACCTGTCTGGTTTACATCTCTCCCAGCTAAAGCCTTTATCCAACATAACATGACCAAGCTGAGCCGTATCTACCCAGCTGGCTCCAGAACAGCCTCCTCCAACTACAACCCAGTTCCCCTGTGGAACGCAGGCTGTCAGATAGGTACTGTCTCTTCAATTAGACTTATATTTAAGAATCCTCTGATAGAATTGACATGAACAATCTATGTACCAGCTCAGGTCACAGTCTTCCCCTTTCTCTATAAGTGAACAATCTATGTACCAGCTCAGGTCACAGTCTTCCCCTTTCTCTATAAAGTCACGATAGATGCTTTATTGATCGATTCTTTATTGATTATGATTTGTTTCTCCAGTGGCGCTGAACTTCCAGACTCCCTCTAAGGAGATGGACCTGAACCAGGGACGGTTCCGATCCAACGGGCTGAGTGGATACGTCCTGAAGCCTGAATTCCAGAGAGACCCTGGGTCAGAGTTCAATCCTATGACCCTAACCAAGGGACCCTGGATCAAACGCCAGGCCTTCCACATCATGGTGAGAGGATCACCGCTATAGTGTGTTATATATATATATATACTCTATGTATTATATTTATTTATATATGATACTATAGTGGATTACATTAGTGGAATATTAGAACACAGTGAAGGCTACCACAGAGAATGGTACATTGATGAATAAAATAGCAATATATTGAGGAAGTAAAATGGCCTTCTGATAACATAGATGAGTTTCTGTGCAGTATATAGTGTTTATAATTTTAGATCGTATCTTATAGTTAACACCGCTAAGAGGAATGGGGCTCGGAACTGAGTGGCATCGCTTCAAATGATAAGATTTGATTGAGATGAGATATGGTTCAAGAGGGATTCATTAGGTACTAAACTGCACTACAGTACATCAAATCAATGCTGCTTTGAAATATCCTTTGTGTTTAGTGGCGTGCTCAAGCTCCCAGCTAACTACGTTTTCTAATACATTTCAAGCTAGAGGAACTGGTACAGACATTATGAGCTCCTCCAAGTTAAATAGGACGTATAATTAACTCAGCGAGGAGAGAACCTGACAGATACTGGATGTTTACACAGCAATACCACTTCATTTTCAGTGTCTCTACACAAACGTCCTTTAACTTTTTATTGGAACAAAACATGCACAGTCCTTCACTGACCATGTTCTATCAGTATGCTGAACAGAATATAGAAGCCAGCGGAGTGTTTTTAATGGGTCAAAATGAATTAAATCAAGGAAGACTGCTGACTTCGTGTTTGTTATTTACTGCAACTCAGTTGACCATCAAATGACCTAACCCTTTCATAACAACACGGCTAATTTCATAAAGTTGCTCAAAATCTTCTAATAAAACAATTCACCATAAACCAACTTTTTTCTAATGATGATTTTATTCAAGAGCATGTGCAAATGCAGTTTTTACTGGAAAAACAACAGTAGATATTACTACCACAGCTACTTAATGCCTTTATACTCTGCTATATGTTACACAGCTGATAAGAGAAGAGGTTAAGAGGAACAAGTTAGGTCAATATGGCTTGGGATGTGGTGTTTCACATGAACAGACGTAGTCATAATGTTCTTAGATGTTTGTTCACCATGAACAGTCGATTAGGTACATATATGGCTTTGATGTGTGGTTTCACATGACAGTCAGTAGGTCATATTGGTTGATTGGTGTGTTTCACATGAAACAGTCAGGTAGTATAATACGGCTTGAGTGTGGTTTACATCAACAGTCATATACAGTCATAATATGAGTTTGATCATTCCATTTAGCCTATGGATTTTCTTAAATCAGCAGAATTAGATTGGAGCATGAAAGCCATCTTTATCTGTATGGCTGGATCCTCAACATGCACTGTACTTCTATAGGCTGGGATCACACATACGAGCTGTTTATTCTATAGGCTGGGATCTCACTATGGCAGCTGTTTATTCTATAGGCTGGGATCCACACTATCAGCTGTTACTTCTATAGGGCTGGGATCCTCACCATCGCAGCTGTTATCTCATAGGCTGGGAATCTACACATCAGCTGTTATTCTATAGGCTGGATCCTCACATGCAGCCTGTCTATTTCTATAGCTGGGATCTACCCATCAGCTGTTATTCATGGCTGGGATCTACACCATACAGCTTGTTATCTATAGCTGGAATCCGCACTATGCAGCTGTTATTCTATACGGCTGGGTCCACAACTATGAGCTGTTATCTATAGGCTGGGATCCACACGCAGCTGTTATTCTATAGCTGGATCCACACTAGCAGCTGTTATTCTATAGGGGGGATCCACAGCTATGCAAGCTGTTCATTCTATCGGGCTGGGATCTCACACTATCGCTGTTTTCATAGGCGGGATCCACATGCATGCTGTTATACTATGGCTGGACTTCACTATCGTAGCTGTCATTCTACTAGCGTGGGATCCTCATGCAGAGATCTCCCGTGGTGCATGGTCTAAGGCAAAGCATCGCAGTGCTAGGCTGCGCCACAGAGTTCTGGGTTCACGCCAGGCTCTGTCGAGCCGCCGCAACCGGGAGGCTCCGTGGGGCGATCGCACAATGGCATAGCGTCGTCGGGGGTTGGGAGGTTGGCCGTAGGGATATCTTGTCTCAGTAGTAAAAAAATAAAAAATGTAATAAAATGTTGCACCTACTGTAGAGTCTCTGGATAAGAGCGCTCTAAATGAACTACAATGTAAAATGTATCGCGCTGTTATTCTACTAGTGGGATCCACATCATGCAGTGTTATCTATAGCTGGGATCCACACTATGTAGTGTTATCTATAGGCTGGGATCGCATATTACTTGTTATCTATAGGCTGGGATCTACACCATACAGCTGTTATTCGTATAGGCTGGGATCCTAACACCATACAGCTTTATTCTACTACGGCTGGGATACCGCACTATGCAGCTGTTATCTATAGCTGGGATCCCACACTATGACAGCTGTTTTCATAGGCTGGGATCCAACGCAGCTGTTATTCTATAGGCTGGGATGCACACTAATGCATGTTATTCTATGGCTCGTCACACTATGGCAGTGTTATCTATAGGTGGGATTCTCACTAGCAGCTTTTTCTATAGGTGGGATCTCACATGCAGCTTAATTCTATAGGCTGGGATCTACTATTAGTGTTATTCATAGGCCTTGGGAATCTCACATGAGATTCCCGGGTGGTGCAGTGGTCTAGGGCCTGCATCGCAAGTGCTAGCTGCGACACCAGAGTCTCTGGTTCACGCAGGCTCTGTCCAGCGGCCGCCAACACTCTTGGTCAATGAGCGCGCTCGTTAGCGAGCGACGCAGCACTATGCAAATCTTGCATGGCTGAATCTAAGTCGTCGGCACCCGTATTTTACAGTGGAGGGTTTGGCCGTAGGGATAGCCTATAAAAACAGTAAGAGCAGCTGGCTTAATCTTCAGTTATACTCGTAAAAAAAAATAAATAAAAATGTGTTAAATATAAAGCTAGCTCACTCTCACAGATTAGGCAGTCTCCTGGATAATTTATGAGAACTCGATGACTAAAATGTAAAATGTTATGCAGCCTGTTATTCATAGGCTGGGATCCGCCACCTAGAGTAGATCAGTTGTTAATTACCCATAGGCTGGGATACACCTAAGATGTATGCATGTATAATTATCTATTACCAAGGGCTTCTGGTATCCCAACGTCAAAATTGGCTTTTATTTCTGTTAGTACTAATTTAGTAAACCGACATGAAGCGCAATCCCACACTGCCTAGAATGATGTTGTTATATACATCTCTATGTCGGGTCGTATGTATCTCGTGCACATATTAGAGCAGCCCTTGAATTTAGACACAAAAAGAGAAACATCCTTCCATTCTCTCTCTGAGGCTGTCAATGGTTTCTAAACAATAGGTACATGAACAGGATTTCTAAGTTAAACACACTTTGCTTAGTTATTTTCATTCGCAATTATTTATATTGGTTTGAATACTTTCACAAACCATTTTAGACTTATCGGGAACGATGCTCTAACATACTAAATAACATAGTTATAGAACGTCTATGTGCAAATTGAAAGACCTTGTACATAATTGGACGTTAAAGAGCTACGGCACAGTGTTGGAGTTTGGCACTGTCAATATGCGCTATTTAGATATTGCACTACAAATTGCCTACGTGATATCTGTATCGCCGTAAGACGTAGTAGCGAAACCAGCAGATCAATGTGCATTTCATCCACCAGAAGAAAATCCTTAATCAAAGTGTTTCATTTCTGACAACGTTTGAATAATTACTTAATTGCACTCCCTGATCTAGCATAGGCTATCTCATAGGAACAAGGAACTATTCTAGCCTTTCACTATCTCTCATAACTGAAGTTTGAAAGTAATATTAAAGGTATTTATACAAGATGCTACGGGTTTATCACGAACTGGCGAGCCTCGGCAAGATAAACGCAAAGCTCACGTCGAGAGAGATAAATCGATACCAACATTGTTTGGGACTGTTAGCATTTACAAACACAGCAATATTTTCGTCCTAGGAGCGATCCGTCAACACGATCGATCCTGGATTGTTTAGTTGCATTTTAAATCATTAGTCATGGTCTTCTGACTTTGTGTCATTACTCGATGGCACTCACAGTTGTGTATATATAAACTTTTTATAATATAGAAGTGTATTAATAAGATTTTTTTTTAAATAGAAAACATAAATATCAAAAGCACTTCTGTAACATTTGGTCCAGTCATATCCAGGGACATACTCGAACTATTGTGAGGAATGCAGTAGGATGTGGAGGGGCGGTGAGCGTTTGCGTAGTTGGAGAGGGTGGGTGTGACGCTCAGTTGGGAGGTTCAGTATGATGGTGGGGAAGGGGTTAGAGATGATAGTTCAGGGAGGGTCATGGGGTGCTCGGGACAGGAGCCCATGTGGGGTGGTGCGAAGATGGTCGTAGTGTATAATGGTGCTCGAGCGAGGCGAGCGATGATGGATTGGGGTCTGGGACCTGGAGTAATTTCGGACGGTGTCGCAGCACAATGAAGCGTTGTCACTCAAAAGGCCCGGCTGCGAGGGGGATGTAGGATAGATGACTGAATAAACGCTTCACACCATAACTGGCATTGTGGCTGTGACACGGAACTGTCGGATTTACATGAGTTTGGCGGATGCTTGGGAAGCAAGAATGATTGGATATTTGTAATACAGTTTCAGTGCCAGTTCAGCTCCATAAAGATGGTATACGAAAAGTATGTAGAGAGGAGAGATCGATACGATGAGAGAGCTAATAAATTACAAGAGGGGAGGTAGTTCGGTACTCCTCTGTCTCCTCGCTCTCCGGTTCGTCTAGGTCTGATCTCTGGGTCATGTTGGTCGCTCTCTCCGCAGTAACTGGCTCCAATTTCCACGGTCGTTCTCTGTGAGGTTAGCTCTCTCGTCTATTCTCGGTCTCTTGTTTCAGACCGAGGACACGACATCCTGGCCTAGCTACTGAGTTACTGGAATCAGCATCACTCCCCTTAGGCGAATGTGCTAGAAGCTGGGATACGTTCCTTAGGAGACCTGGGCCAAAGCGATTTAGCAGATGATAAACTGCATGAGGGGAATACCATCATCCACTGGGTTAAAACTGTCAGAGAGGAACATCATTTTGTCCGACAGTGGGGTGTCTACATAAGAGAGAGAGAGTACACACCATATGCCTGTCATTGTATGGGTGTATGGTAGGATAACAACCGGGTGATGCGGACACATTATAGTTTCGCCTAGTCACTGGTGTGAGAAGTACACTGTGCTACGAGAGGAACAAGATAATTGTGCTCTGCAGTGTGCGTTAGTGGGAACGCGTCCACTGGCGGATACAGGAGGGACGAGTGGTCTTGGATTAGTGCTTTCGGAGGGGCTGGTTGTGTGGTTGGAAGTTGGGTTGTGTGTGTTCGAGTGTCGTGTGTGAGATGTGTGTGTGGTTGGTGTGGTGTGTCTTGGTGTGGTGTTGATGTCTGACTGGTTGTGTTTGTGATATGAGTGGTGTTGTGTGTGTTGGTGGGGTTGTGGTGCACTGTGTGTTGTGCTGACGAGTAGGTTGTGTGGTGTTTGTGCCCTTGGTGTGTGGTCGGTCTCACATCGTCTTTTCAACAGCATCTGGGAGTTGGTTGTGGGGGTCAGCGTGCCGTTTCCCTGTAGCTAGAATGCGGTGTCGTCACGTTACACCGTAGATCTACACTTTACCGACGGGCGCCCACGATGGATTGTAGGCTTGTCCTTGTTTAGCTTGCGGCAGTTGCTGCGGCTGAGACTCACTTGGAGACCACACACACACACACCACACACACACACACACACACACACACACACACACTACAAACATCACACACACACACCACACACACACACACACACACACACACACACAACACACACACACACACACACACAACCACACACACACACACACACCACACACACCACACACACACACACAACACACACACAACACACACCACACACACACCACCACACACCAACCAAACACAACCACGCACACAGAGGTCTAAGCAGACAGCCTAACTGACTA
>NW_019943229.1:214855-229840 GCF_002910315.2 Salvelinus sp. IW2-2015 | reverse complement strand
ATGTGGAATGATGTTCCTCTCTGCAGGTTTTAACCCCATGTGGAATGATGTTCCTCTCTGCAGGTTTTAACCCCATGTGGAATGATGTTCCTCTCTGCAGGTTTTAACCCCATGTGGAATGAGACGTTCCAGTTTGACATCCAGGTACCAGAGCTGGCCATGTTGCGCTTCCTGGTCGAAGACTATGACGCTACCTCACAGAACGACCTGATTGGACATTACTGCCTGCCACTGACCAGTCTACAGAACGGTAATACCTCCCTCTTGTATTATTTCTCTCTCTTTCTCTCCCTCTCTATTCTATCCTCTCATTGCTGACTGCTGACTTATTCAAACCTCACATCCTGTTTCCCAGGTTACCGCCACGTCCCTCTGCTCACCAAGCGTGGTGATGTCATCCCCTCCGCCGGCCTGTTTGTTCACCTCATGCTGCTGGACGCCAAATAGATCCCGACCCACTTCACACTGACGCCTCCCACACCATACTGACCTCTCCCACACCACACTGACCCCTCCCACACCACACTGACCCCTCCCACATCACACTGACCCCTCCCACATCATACTGACCCCTCCCACACTGACCCCTCCCACACCACACTGACCCCTCCCACATCATACTGACAATTCCCACATCCTTGAGCTGTAACTGACAAGGTTTTTAATATGTTGATATTTAATGTTTTATCTATTTAAAAAAAAAAATCTTTACACTTCTTTTAAGTTTGTTCCACCTGAGTAAGTCTGACCACAAGTCAGAGACCACTATGATGACACACCAAAATGTGTTTGACGGATCGCGGGAAAATATGCTTTTGAAGGCTACAGTCCAAACTGTGGTGTTTTTGTCACACTGCTTTGCTTTATCTTGGTCGCAGTTGTAAACGAGAACTTGTTAAATAAATTAAATAATATATATATATGTCTTCCAATGGTGCGATTGCTGTCGGTATGCAAATATTATCCAACTTGAATAAACACTTGGAGGTAAGGATGACAGTGGTGGTATAGTCTACGGCGATACAGATATCASGTATTAATGATATCTACATAGCGCATTGATGTGAATCACACTGCTGCTCTCTCATTTAGCTGTTTCCGCCTTACAGATTGTGGTTGTTGGCTGTTCACGAATCTAAATGTGTATTTGAACCCAAAAATGGTTGAATTCAAGAAGTTTAAGCTGCCTGTCAATTCTTTGTTTTTGAAACCAGTGGACAGCCAGTGAAAAATGTGCTCTGGCAACAGCTGCATAGTGCGGATCCCAGCCTATAGAATAACAGCTACATAGTGCGGATCCCAGCCTATAGAATAACAGCTACATAGTGTGGATCCCAGCCTATAGAATAACAGCTACATAGTGTGGATCCCAGCCTATAGAATAACAGCTGCATAGTGTGGATCCCAGCCTATAGAATAACAGCTGCATACATTTTACATTTTAGTCATTTAGCAGACGCTCTTATCCAGAGCGACTTACAGTAGAGTGCATACATTTTATTACATTTTTTTATTTTTTTTACATACTGAGACAAGGATATCCCTACCGGCCAAACCCTCCCTAACCCGGACGACGCTATGCCAATTGTGCGTCGCCCCACGGACCTCCCGGTTGCGGCCGGCTGCGACAGAGCCTGGGCGTGAACCCAGAGACTCTGGTGGCGCAGCTAGCACTGCGATGCAGTGCCCTAGACCACTGCACCACCCGGGAGATCTCATAGTGAGGATCCCAGCCTATAGAATAACAGCTACATAGTGAGGATCCCAGCCTATAGAATAACAGCTGCATGGTGAGGATCCCAGCCTATAGAAAAACAGCTGCATAGTGAGAATCCCAGCCTATAGAATAACAGCTGCATAGTGTGGATCCCAGCCTATAGAATAACAGCTGCATAGTGTGGATCCCAGCCTATAGAATAACAGCTGGCAGTGTGGATCCCAGCCTATAGAATAACAGCTGCATAGTGTGGATCCCAGCCTATAGAATAACAGCTGCATAGTGCGGATCCAGCCTATAGAATAACAGCTGTATGGTGTAGATCCCAGCCTATAGAATAACAGCTGTATGGTGTAGATCCCAGCCTATAGAATAACAGCTACATAGTGCGGATCCCAGCCTATAGAATAACAGCTACATATGTGGATCCCAGCCTATAGAATAACAGCTGCATAGTGTGGATCCCAGCCTATAGAATAACAGCTGCATACATTTTACATTTTAGTCATTTAGCAGACGCTCTTATCCAGAGCGACTTACAGTAGAGTGCATACATTTTATACATTTTTTTATTTTTTTTTACATACTGAGACAAGGATATCCCTACCGGCCAAACCCTCCCTAACCCGGACGACGCTATGCCAATTGTGCGTCGCCCCACGGACCTCCCGGTTGCGGCCGGCTGCGACAGAGCCTGGGCGTGAACCCAGAGACTCTGGTGGCGCAGCTAGCACTGCGATGCAGTGCCCTAGACCACTGCACCACCCGGGAGATCTCATAGTGAGGATCCCAGCCTATAGAATAACAGCTACATAGTGAGGATCCAGCCTATAGAATAACAGCTGCATGGTGAGGATCCCAGCCTATAGAAAAACAGCTGCATAGTGAGAATCCCAGCCTATAGAATAACAGCGCATAGTGTGGATCCCAGCCTATAGAATAACAGCTGCATGTGTGGATCCCAGCCTATAGAATAACAGCTGCAGTGTGGATCCCAGCCTATAGAATAACAGCTGCATGTGTGGATCCCAGCCTATAGATAACAGCTGCATAGTGCGGATCCCAGCCATAGAATAACAGCTGTATGTGTAGATCCCAGCCTATAGAATAACAGCTGTATGGTGTAGATCCCAGCCTATAGAATAACAGCTGCATGGTGAGGATCCCAGCCTATGAAATAACAGCTATGGTGTAGATCCCAGCCTATAGAATAACAGCTGCATGGTGAGGATCCCAGCCTATAGAATAACAGCTGCATAGTGTGGATCCCAGCCTATAGAATAACAGCTGCATAGTGAGATCCCAGCCTATAGAATAACAGCTGTATGGTGTAGATCCCAGCCTATAGAATAACAGCTGCATGTGAGGATCCCAGCCTACAGAAAAAGTGGGGCTTTCATTGCTCAATCTAATTCGTGCTGATTTAAAAAATCCATAGGCCTAATGGACACATGATCAAACTCATATTATGACTGTTACTGACTGTTCATGTGAAACACACATCAAGCCGTATATGACCTACTGACTGTTCATGTGAAACACACATCAAGCCATATATGACCTACTGACTGTTCATGTGAAACACACATCAAGCCATATATGACCTACTGACTGTTCATGTGAAACACACATCAAGCCATATATTGACCTACTGCTGTTCATGTGAAACACACATCAAGCCATATATGACCTACTTTGGTTCCTCTAACACTCTTCTCTTAATATCAGCTGTGTAACATATAGCAGAGTATAAAGACATTAAGTAGCTGTGGTAGTAATATCTTACTGTTGTTTTTCCAGTAAACTGCATTTGCACATGCTCTTGAATAAAATCATCATTTAGAAAAGTTGTTTGATGGTGAATTGTTTTATTTAGAGAGATTTTGAGGCAACTTTATGATAATTAGCCGTGTTGTTATGAAAGGGTTAGTTCATTATGATGGTCAAACTGAGTTGCAGTAAATATAACAAAACACAAGCCAGCAAGATCTTCCTTGATTTAATTCATTTTGAACATTAAAAACACTCCTGCTTCTTATTCTGTTCAGCATACTGGTAGAACATGTCAGTGAAGGACTGGGCATGTTTTTGTTCAATAAAAAATGTTAAAGGGACTTTGTTAGAGACACTGAAAATGAAAGTGGTATTGCTGTTGGTAACATCCAGTATCTGGCAGGTTCTCTCCCTCAGCTGGAGTATAATAATAATCCTATTTAACTTGTAGAGCTCATAATGTGTGCATGTACAGTTCCTCTAGCTTGAACTGTATTTGAAAAGTATGGCAACTTACACACAACATAAACACAACATAAACACAACATACACACAACTTACACACAACATAAACACAACATACACACAACATACACACAACATACACACAACATACACACAACATACACACAACATACACACAACATACACACAACATAAACACAAACACAACACAACACGAACACAACATGAACACAACATGAACACAACATGAACACAACATGAACACAACATGAACACAACATGAACACAACATAAACACAACATAAACACAACTTAAACACAACTTAAACACAACTTAAACACAACCAATGAAAATATAACCATTCAACTCTAATAAGATACGTGCCCTTGTCATCCCAACTGACTGACTCCGCCCACTCAGAACAGCCATGCCTTCTTCAGGCCGTTCTACCTCCACTTGGGCAGCCGCTGGAAACCAGACCGAGAACAACCCAGCAGGTTCTCCAGATCCACATCAGAGAGACAGTCCTGACAACGGAGAGAGACAGTCCTGAAAACGGAGAGAGACAGTCCTGACAATGGAGAGAGACAGTCCTGACAACGGAGAGAGAAGACAGTCCTGACAATGGAGAGAGAGACAGTCCTGACAACGCAGAGAGAGACAGTCCTGACAACGGAGAGAGAGACGAGACAGTCCTGACAACGGAGAGAGAGACAGTCCTGACAACGGGAGAGAACAGTCCTGACAACGGAGAGAGACAGTCCTGACAACGGAGAGAGACAGTCCTGACACGGAGAGAGAGACAGTCCTGACAACGGAGAGAGACAGTCCTACACGAGAGAGACAGCTACGAGAGGAGAGACAGTCCTGACAACGGAGAGAGACAGTCCTGACAACGGAGAGAGACAAGCCTGACAACGGAGAGAGAGAGAGACAATCCTGACAACGGAGAGAGAGATAGGAAAGGAAGGAGAGCAAGAGAGAGATGTGTTATGCTGCCCTGTGCCCCGTCACCCCTTAGTGATAGTCAATGTGTCTCACCTCTACTGGGTTAGTGATAGTTCATGTGTCTCACCTCTCCCTGTTAGGGTCTTCTCCCTGGGGTAGCTCATTAGTAAAACCAAATGCATGCTTTTCAACCGTTCGCTGCCTGCACCCGCACGCCCGACTAGCATCACCACCCTGGACGGTTCCGACCTAGAATATGTGGACATCTATAAGTACCTAGGTGTCTGGCTAGACTGCAAACTCTCCTTCCAGACTCATATCAAACATCTCCAATCCAAAATCAAATCAAGAATCGGCTTTCTATTCCGCAACAAAGCCTCCTTCACTCACGCCGCCAAACTTACCCTAGTAAAACTGACTATCCTACCGATCCTCGACTTCGGCGATGTCATCTACAAAATAGCTTCCAACACTCTACTCAGCAAACTGGATGCAGTTTATCACAGTGCCATTCTTTTGTACTAAAGCACCTTATACGACCCACCACTGCGACCTGTATGCCCTAGTCGGCTGGCCCTCGCTACATGTTCGTCGTCAGACCCACTGGCTCCAGGTCATCTACAAGGCTATGCTAGGTAAAGTGCCGCCTTATCTCAGTTCACTGGTCACGATGGCTACACCCACCCGCAGCACGCGCTCCAGCAGGTGTATCTCACTGATCATCCCTAAAGCTAAAACCTCATTTGGACGCCTTTCCTTCCAGTTCTCTGCTGCCTGCGACTGGAACGAATTGCAAAAATCTCTGAAGTTGGAGACTTTTATCTCCCTCAACAACTTTAAAAATCTGCTATCCGAGCAGCTAACCGATCGCTGCAGCTGTACATAGTCCATCTGTAAACTACCCACCCAATTTACCTACCTCACCCCCCATACTGCTTTTATTTATTTACTTTTCTGCTCTTTTTGCACACCAGTATCTCTTCTTGCACATGATCATCTGATGATTTATCACTCCAGTGTTAATCTGCTAAATTGTAATTATTCGATTTATTGCCTACCTCATGCCTTTTGCACACATTGTATAAGATTCTCTTTTTTTCTACCATGTTATTGACTTGTTTATTGTTACTCCATGTGTAACTCTGTGTTGTCTGTTCACACTGCTATGCTTTATCTTGGCCAGGTCGCAGTTGCAAATGAGAACTTGTTCTCAACTAGCCTACCTGGTTAAATAAAGGTGAAAAAAAAATATATAATAAAATAAAATTGGGGCTCTTGTTGAGCAGCAGCTCAGCGGCCAGGTACTGTCAAGTCCTGAGGGCCGAGGAGGACAAGGTGGGAGACAGAGTGGTGCTGAAGGGGTGGACCTGCGGGTCTGGGCACCAGGGGTGGCTGGGCTAGAGGAGCCTCCTCCTCCCCCTAGATGGAGCTGGCTGGGCTTGAGGGGCTAGAGGAGCCTCCTCCTCCCCCTAGATGGAGGCTGCGGCTTGAGGGGCTAGAGGAGCCTCCTCCTCCCCCTAGATGGAGCTGGCTGGGCTTGAGGGAATAGAGGAGCCTCCTCCTCCCCCTAGATGGAGCTGGCTGGGCTTGAGGGCTAGAGGAGCCTCCTCCTCCCTAGATGGAGCTGGCTGGGCTTGAGGGCTAGAGGAGCCTCCTCCTCCCCCTAGATGGAGCTGGCTGGGCTTGAGGAATAGAGGAGCCCCCTCCTCCCCCTAGATGGAGCTGGCTGGGCTAGAGGCTAGAGGAGCCTCCTCCTCCCCTAGATGGAGCTGGCTGGGCTAGAGGAGCCTCCTCCTCCCCCTAATGGAGCTGGCTGGGCTTGAGGGGCTAGAGGAGCCTCCTCCTCCCCCTAGATGGACCTGGCTGGCTTGAGGGGCTAGAGGAGCCTCCTCCTCCCCCTAGATGGAGCTGGCTGGGCTTGAGGGGCTAGAGGAGCCTCCTCCTCCCCCTAGATGGAGCTTGTAGGATGGGCAGTGGTGTAAACTACTTAAGTAAAAAATACTTTAAAGTACTACTTAAGTAAATTACAGATACCCCAAAAAATACTTTACTAATTTATATTTTGGCAACTATGGCAAAAAATGTACTTTTTACCCATACATTTTCCCTGACACCCAAAAGTACTTGTTACATTTTGACAGGAAAATTGTCCAATTCACACACTTATCAAGAGAACATCCTGGTCATCCTTACTGCCTCTGAACTGGCAGACTCACTAAACACAAATCCTTTGTTTGAAATTATGTCTGAGTGTTGGAGTGTGCCTGTGGCTATCCATCAAAAAAAAAAAAAAAGAAGAATTGTGCTCTGGTTTGCTTAATATTTGAAATGATTTATACTTTTACTTTTGATACTTAAGTATTTTTAAAACTAAATACTTTTAGACTTCTACTCAAGTAGTATTTTACTGGGTGACCTTTACTTGAGTCATTTTCTATTAAGCACTTTACTTTTACTCAAGTATGACAATTTAGTACTTTTTCCACCACTGAGTATGGGGGAGAGCTAAGCTGGTCTGGGCCTCCTGGAGCGCTCTACCCACCACCTCCACTACCCCAAGCAGAACCCTTAGATGGAGCTTGTAGGATGGGGGAGAGCTAAGCTGGTCTGGGCCTCCTGGAGCGCTCTATCCATCACCTCCACTACTCCCCAAGCAGAACACGTACTCAGGTCTGTGTTGTTCAAATTCTACAGACACGTAAGAAGAGGTTGAGTGATATCCACCAGCGGTGAAGGCGATATCCACCAGCGTGTGAAGGCCGATATCCACCAGCGGGTGAAGGCCGATATCCACCAGCGGGTGAAGGCCGATATCCACCAGCGGGTGAAGGCCGATATCCACCAGCAGGTGAAGGCTGTATGGAGGATTTAGAAAATATGAGGATTCATGTTTCTTCTGTTACAATCATGCATGTTTGATGCATGCGAAGGTTAGGCTTGTATTGGTTATATCATAATGACTTTGAAAGGTGGTTAATGGTTATATCTTGGTTATTGTTAGAGATTTCTAGTGAATCACTTACTGCAGTAATCTGAGAGACGCAATGTCGCCCAGTTTTTGTTAAATTTCCTCCTAGGAGGAGCCTCCCTGTTGAGAAGAGAAGATCCACTAGACCAGAGCTGCCCAACCCTCTTCCTGGAGATCTACTGTCCTGTAGGTTTTCAGTCCAACCCTAATTTAGCATATCTGATTCAGCTAGTTAAGGTCTTGTTGAGCAGCTTATTAGTATGACCCCTCACCTCCTCCCAGGTGTCTAGCAGCATGACATCATCCTGGTCCAGGTTATAGTGGTGAAGAAAAGATGGAGGGAAAAGGGGGAGGAGGGCAGGGTGCCTTGTAAGAATTCGCTGACGAGTAGGTAAACCACCACTACCCTCCATATTATTGGCCAACGTTGCAATCATTGCAAAACAAACTGGACAATCTACGATTAATACTATCCTACCAACGGGACATTAAAAACTGTAATATCTTATGTTTCACCGAGACTTGGCTAAACGACGACACGGAAAATATAGAGCTGGCTTACTTCTCCGTGCATCGGCAGGACAGAGCAGCTATGTCTGGTAAGACAAAGGGCAGGGGTGTGTGTCTATTTGTCAAAAACTGCTGGTGCGCGATGTCTAATATTAAAGAAGAATCGAGCTATTGCTCGCCTGAGGTAGAATACCTCATGATAAGCTATAGACCACACTATCTACCAAGAGAGTTCTCATCTATATTATTCGTAGCCGTCTACTTACCACCACAAAACGATGCTGGCACTAACACCGCACTCAACGAGCTGTATAAAGCCATAAGCAAACAAGAAAATGCATATCCAGAAGTGGCACTCCTAGTGGCAGGGGACTTTATTACACGCAAATTTATATCCATTTTATCGTATTTCTACTAGCATGTCAAAATGTGCAACCAGAGAATTAAAAAAAATATATATAAACTAGACCAACTTAATCCACACACAGAGATACATACAAAGCTCTCCCTCGCCCTCCATTTGGCAAATCTGTCCATAATTCTATCCTCCTGATTCCTGCTTACAAGTAGGAATTCATCCAATGTTTACCACCTCAGTCACCGGCTTCATCAATAAGTGCATCGACGAAGTCGTCCCCACAGTGACCATACGTACATATTCCAACCAGAAGCCATGGATTACGAGCAACATCCGCACCTTGCTAAAGGTTAGAGCTGCCGCTTTCAAGGAGCGATACACTAATCCAGACGCTTAAAATAAATCCCGCAATGCACCCAGACGAGCCATCAAACAGGCAAAGCTTCAATACAGGATTAAGATTGAATCTTACTACATCAGCTCTAACGCTCGTCGGATGTGGCAGAGCTGCCCAGTGACGCAAGCCTACCAGATGGGCTAAATGCCTTTTATGCTCGCTTTGAGGCAAGCAACACTGAAGCATTCATGAGAGCACCAGCTGTTCGGGACGACTGTGTGATCACGCACTCCATAGCTGATATGAGCAAGACCTTAAAACAGGTCAACATTCACATTGCCGCTGGGCCCGACGGATTACCAGGATGTGTAATCGGAGCATGCGCAGACAAACTGACAAGTGACTTCAATTACATTTTCAATCTCTCCCTGACAGAGTCTGTAATACCTACATGTTTCAAAAATACTACCATTGTCTCTGTGCCCAAGAAAGCGAAGGTAACCTGCCTAAATGACTATCGCCCTGTAGCACTCACGTCAGTAGCCATGAGGTGCTTTGAAAGGCTGGTCATGGCTCACATCAACAACATCATCCCAGAAACCCTACACCCACTCCAAATTGCATACTGCCCCAACCGATCCACAAATGATGCAATCTCTATTGCACTCCACACTGCCCTACGTGAGAATGCTATTCATTGACTACAGTTCAGCCTTCAACACCATAGTGCCCTCAAAGCTCATCACTAAGCTAAGGACCCCTGGGACTTAACACCTCCCTCTGCAACTGGATCCTGGACTTCCTGACGGGGCGCCCCCAGGTGGTGAGGGTAGGTAACAACACATCCGCCACTCTGATCCTTAATCCATTTTAGAACAAGAATAAGGCTGTAACGTAACAAAATGTGGAAAAAGTCAAGGGGTCTAAATACTTTCTGAAGACACTGTATATAACAATTATTGGCTTTACAGCTAGCTAGTTAAGTTTACTAGCTAACAGTGAGGACAAACAATAATACAACAATTTACTGTTGTAAATCTCAAACTGAAACTGGTTTAACTATAAAACTATTTGCCTAAACATGCCTGATAGACAGACATGGCCATAGCTAGATACTGTCTACCTACCTAGGTACATTTGTACAATCTGGTCACTGTGCAAAGGTTGATGGTCATGCCATATTTATTTATATTAGGCTAGATATTGTTCTAAATGTAATCTCATTGCTGTGTACATGTACGCATGTTGAACTATTCTAACCCAATGTTGATGTTATGCACAATTCAAGTGTCGTTCAAACTGTACAATAGAGTAAATGTATCATTTTTTGTCTTCCAGACAATACTGTGTGGTGCTTGGGCTTCTTCCTGCAGTGGATTCTAGATACTGAAACAGAATTCCTTTGCCTGCGTCATTGTGGCAGAAAGGAATCCAGTGAAGGGTATTCCTCTCGAGGGATTAGACATTATGCTGGATTTCAAGCAGATGACTCATGAGGAGCTGAATGGCAGTTTGATCATGACAACACTCCTCCCACAGCTGTGCAAGTATACCGTGAACTTAGTGTGTTCCTTTGTGAATGGCAGTTTCATCATGACCACCTCTCCCATCATCTGCTGATCACCAGTTATCTTAGCCACAGACTGTTACACCAGTTAGTGTGATTTAACCACAGATTGTTGGTGTCCATTACAGGAAGTTAAATGATAGCTACTGTTTGGTGTAACATAGAGAACTTTCAACCAACCTTATCAACGCAGTCTTCATCCTCGATATGTGGAAACAGGAGTCCAATAAAACATCCATGTCCAGTTGCAGGGCATCAGTTTTAATTTAGAAAATGCTCTGTTATTATAATAAAAATTGTCCAGGAAGTAAACATACATCACTTTAGGATGGATGCCCTGTAATGAGGACCATCATAACATCTGAACGCTTTTTCAGGACCATGTCTTTCAAAGATAATTCGTAAAAATCCAAATAACTTCACATATCTTCATTGTAAAGGGTTTAAACACTGGTTCCCATGCTTGTTCAATGAACCATAAACAATTAATGAACATGCACCTGTGGAACGGTCATTAAGACACTAACAGCTTACAGACGGTAGGCAATTAAGGTCACAGCTATGAACTCTTAGGACACTAAAGAGGCCTTTCTACTGATTCTGAAAAACACCAAAAGAAAGATGCCCAGGGTCCCTTCTCATCTGCGTGAACGTGCCTTAGGCATGCTGCAAGGTGGTATGAGGACTGCAGATGTGGCCAGGGCAATAAATTGCCATGTCTGTACTGTGAGACGCCTAAGACAGCGCTACAGGGAGACAGGACAGACAGCTGATCATCCTCGCAGTGGCAGACCACATGTAACAACACCTGCACAGGATCGGTACATCCGAACATCACACCTGCGGGACAGGTACAGGATTGGCAACAACAACTGCCCGAGTTACACCAGGAATGCACAATCCCTCCATCAGTGCTCAGACTGTCCGCAATAGGCTGAGAGAGGCTGGACTGAGGGCGTGTAGGCCTGTTGTAAGGCAGGTTCTCACCAGATATCACCGGCAACAACATCGCCTATGGGCACAAACCCACCGTCACTGGACCAGACAGGACTGGCAAAAAGTGCTCTTCACTGACGAGTCGCGGTTTTGTCTCACCAGGGGTGATAGTCGGATTTGCGTTTATCGTCGAAGGAATGAGCTTTACACCGAGGCCTGTACTCTGGAGCGGGATCGATTTGGAGGTGGAGGGTCCGTCATGGTCTGGGGCTGTGTGTCAGCATCATCGGACTGAGCTTGTTGTCATTGCTGGCAATCTCAACATTGTACGTTACAGGGAAGATATCCACATCCCTCACGTGGTACACTTCCTGCAGGCTCATCCTGACATGACCCTCCAGCATGACAATGCCACCAGTCATACTGCTCGTTCTGTGCGTGATATCCTGCAAGACAGGAATGTCAGTCTTCTGTCATGGCCAGCGAAGAGCCCGGATCTCAATCCCATTGAGCACATCTGGGACCTGTTGGATCGGAGGGTGAGGGCTAGGGCCATTCCCCCCAGAAATGTCCGGGAACTTGCAGGTGCTTGGTGGAAGAGTGGGGTAACATCTCACAGCAAGAACTGGCAAATCTGGTGCAGTCCATTAGGAGATGCACTGCAGTACTTAATGCAGCTGGTGGCCACACCAGATACTGACTGTTACTTTTGTTTTTGACCCCCCTCCTTGTTCAGGGACACATTATTCCATTCTGTTAGTCACATGTCTGTGGAACTTGTTCAGTTTATGTCTCAGTTGTTGAATCTTATGTTCATACAAATATTTACACGTGTTAAGTTTGCTGAAAATCAACGCAGTTGACAGTGAGAGGACGTTACTTTTTTTGCTGAGTTTAAAAGCCCTGCCCAATCTGATGACCATCATAACATCTAGAAGCCCTGCCCATGAGGACCATCATAACATCTAGAAGCCCTGCCCATGAGGACTATCAGAACTTCTAGAAGCCCTGCCCATGAGGACCATCATAACATCTAGACGCCCTGCTTTTCTGATTCCTTCCAGATCATTTTGTCTTATGTCGCTCACTTCTCGATGCATTCGGAAAGTATTCAAACCCCTTGCCACATTGTGTTACATTGCAGCCTTATTCTAAAATGGATTAAATCAATGTTTTCCTCATCAATCAATCATGTACCCCATAATGACAAAGCGAAAACAGGTTTAGAATTAAAATGTATAAAAAACAGAAATACCTTATTTACGTAAGTATTCAGACCCTTTGCTATGAGACTCGAAATTGACCTCAGGTGCATCCTGTTTCCATTGATAATCCTTGAGATGTTTCTACAATTTGATTGGACTCCACCTTTGGTAAATTCAATTGATTGGACATGATTTGGAAAGGCACACACCTGTCTATATAGGGTCCCACAGTTGACAGTGCATGTCAGAGCAAAAACAAGGCCATGAGTTCAAAAGAATTGTCCGTAAAGCTCCGAGACATGATTGTGTTGAGGCACAGATTTGGGGAAGGGAACCAAAACATGTCTGCAGCATTGAAGGTCCAAGAACAGTGGCCTCCATCATTCTTAAATGAAAGAAGTTTGGACCCACCAAGACACTTCCTAGAGCTGGCTGCCTGGCCAAACTGAACAATCGGGGGAGAAGGACCAAGAACCCGATGGTCACCCTGACAGAGGTTSAGAGTTCCTCTGTGGCGATGGGAGAATCTTCCAGAAGGACAACCATCTCTGCAGCACTCCACCAATCAGGCCTTTATGGTAGAGTGGCCAGATGGAAGCCACTCCTCAGTAAAAGGCATATAACAGCCCGCTTGGAGTTTGCCAAAAGGCACCTAAAGGACTCTCAGACAATGAGAAACAAGATTATCTGGTCTTCTGAAACCAAGATTGAGCTCTTTGGCCTGACTGCCAAACGTCACGTCTGGAGGAAACCTGGCACCATCCCTACGGTGAAGCATGGTGGAGGCGTGGGGATGTTTCTCAGCGGTAGGGACTGGGAGACTAGTCAGGATCGAGGGAAAGATGAGCGGAGCAAAGTACAGAGAGATCCTTGATGAAAACCTGCTCCAGAAGGTTCACCTTCCAACAGGACAACGATCCTAAGCACACAGCCAAGACAATATTGGAGTGGCTTCGGGACACGTCTCTGTATGTCCTTGAGTGGCCCAGCCAGAGCCCGGACTTGAACCCAATCAAACATCTCTGGAGATACCTGACAATAGCAGCAATGCTCCCCATCCAAACTCCCCAAATACAAGCTTGTAGCTTCATACCCAAGAAGACTCCTTACACCTGTAAGCTGTAATTGCTGCCAAAAGGTGCTTCAACAAAGTACTGATTAAAGGGTCTGATTACTTATGTATATGTGATATCAGTTTTATTTTGAATACATTTGTAAAAATTTCTAAAAACCTGTTTTTGCTTCATCATCGTGGGGTATTGTGTGTCGATTGATTAGAGGGGAAAAAAGCATTTAATCCATTTTAGAATAAGGCTGTTACGTAACAAAACGTGGAAAAAGGGAAGGGGTCTGAATACTTTCCGAATGCACTGTTTGTTAGTTCACTGTTGAAATTGCCATGGACAACCATGTCACTTCTAAAGTATTTGAGCAGAGTATTTAAGTGAGAATGAGTGCAGACGTTGTTGCATTTCTATGAGACTGCAAACAGCATTAGTGTCGCGTTCCCCTGCTCAGATGTTGCATGGAACGGTTGCGTGCCACGTCATCGACTGCAGTCGGGCACCAGATTGCTATAATATACGTGGTTAGCTGATACGTAGAATACCTTTCCCTGCCCTGTAAGAGTTGCGTCAGCAACGTCTGAGCATGGGAACATAAGCAATGTGTTGTCTTCAGTAATGTTTCCTTCCCCACCCATACTAATGGAACACAGACCACTAGAACAGTAGTGTAGTTTCCCTTTTGGAGGGGAAATAGAAAATACCTAAATTACAGGGTGAACATGTCTGTTTTTTTTCGAGCACAAATTCATTTGTTGTAAAGAAAACTGTCATTCTCTGCCCTCTGGAGGACAGTTGTCATACAAATGAGTTCCAAATCACACCCTATTCCCCATATAGTGTCTTAGGGCAGTGGTTCTCAAACCTCTCCTCTGGGACCCCAGCCATTCCATGTACTTGATCTATTCCAGACTTGCTCAACTAATCATCAATCCTTTGACTAGGTAAATCAGGTGAGCTAGTTCAGGGCTACAATAAAATGGTGAACCAAGGAGAGGTTTGAGAACCACTGGTCTAAAATAATGCAGGCTAGGGGCCTGGTCTAAAGTAGTGATGCTAGGGGCCTGGTCTAAAGTAGTGATGCTAGGGGCCTGGTCTAAAGTAGTGATGCTAGGGGCCTGGTCTAAAAGCAGTGA
>NW_019943229.1:211410-213722 GCF_002910315.2 Salvelinus sp. IW2-2015 | reverse complement strand
GCTAGGGGCCTGGTCTAAAGTAGTGATGCTAGGGGCCTGGTCTAAAGTAATGCAGGCTAGGGGCCTGGTCTAAAGTAGTGATGCTAGGGGCCTGGTCTAAAGTAATGCAGGCTAGGGGCCTGGTCTAAAGTAGGGCAGCAAAAATGGAATTTAGGTTATTTTTCAGTCATTGACACAGACACAGGCTGGTTCCAGTAAGAGCAGGCTCACTTTATTGAACCAGAGATGTTTTCCATTTAATCAGTCCTGAAACTGGAAGCCTCTCTTCTCTTCCCACACAAGACTGACAACCTGAACACATTTCCCTTTTTATACCAGGCTGAGATCTCTTCCCCCCTCACGCACTCTCCCTCCCCCCATCCCCCTCTTTCCCCCCCCGCCTCTCTCTCTCCAACTCTGAGCAGATTCCAGTACACAGGTGAATATTTACCAGAACAGGGACAAATTATTACTCTGTCACCCTATTTATAATTGTTCGGTACAATGATTATATTACATTTATTTTGAAGTTTAATTTCAGTGGTTGCAGTTGTGTGTTAGGACACCGTGAGGACTGACTGCTTCCCTAATTAGAGTTGCAGTAAAATCGTCCCTATGGATGCAGAAATTTAAAACTGTCTGTGGGCGTTTCATAGGAGTGACTGACAGACATACTGAGTAAGATTAAGTTCATTCCTCGGCCGTGTCCTTCTTGCTGGTCTCCTGTCCCTCAAAGATGGGGTACTTGCTTTCCACCTCGGCCCAAGTCATGACACCGTTTGCCAGATCACGGATGATTCCTGGCAACTCACTAACCTGGAGAGGTAACAGAAAACAGTCAACCCAGTTCATTAACATTACCTTTCAGTTAATCACTTCTAGTACAGAGCGGTACGTTGAGATGTATGAAGTAAAGATGTCATACCTCGGCCCTGATCTGCCTCATGGAGTCGCGGTCCCTCAGAGTGGCGGTGTGGGGCGTCTTGTTCACCGTGTCAAAGTCGATGGTGATGCCGAACGCCACTCCGATCTCGTCTGTCCTGGCGTAGCGCCTCCCAATGGATCCTGACGAGTCGTCCACCTTGTGGGACACGCCCTGTTTGGTCATGGCTTCAGCTGCAGGGAGGGAGGAGAAAGGGTGGGGGAGGGAGGAGAAAGGGTGGGGGAGGGAGGAGAAAGGGTGGGGGAGGGAGACCGTACATGTTAGTTAAGTTATTTATGTAGAATCTGACACTGAACTGTTCAACGTTTGTTCTGAAATAGTCACGGACTTGTTTTAAACAGAAACGGAGCGTGGAAGGAGTACTTACAGAGTTCCTTAACAAAAGGCATGAATTCCTGGTTTTGGCTCAAAGGAAGGACGGAGCATTTATAGGGAGCTACAGTGGCAGGGAAGCTGAAGAACTGGAGAAAGAGACAATTCAAAACCATTATTACACTGGGAAAAAAAACATTTAAGAACTAAGTTCTAACAGCCCAGTCAGTGCATGTACAGTCTGATGCCTCCCTTACCGTTCTCTGTTCGTCTCCCTCTCTGACTTGGAATGTGTGCTCGAAGATGGAGTACATGACTCTACCGATGCCAAAGGAGGGTTCGATGACATTAGGGACCACCTCCTCCACTGTAGTGAAGCAGAAACACATTCGGGAATCAGTTAATCAAAGTACAGTTGTCTGCATGTCTTCCATCCAGTAGAAAAGAGGATGTCATTACACAACCTCCTCTAGAAGATGTCTAGGTTGTCCTCACCATGCAGGGTCTTCTGGAAGCGCTTCACACTGACCATGTCCTTGGTGAGTTTAAAAGTCTTTCCCTCCGTCTCTATGGTGAACTCCCTGGGGGAAGGTGAGCATTAGGTTGAGCATTGTCAATGACACTGGAATAGGTTAAAGTATGACATCTATTGATTCTGTCACATATGACCTTCACTACTCACCCGCTGCTGTTGAGTAGCATCTCCTGTTCAGTGATGAAACACTCGTCACAGACAGCTAGGTACTCCATCGCTAGTTTGGCGTCCTTCTTATAGGCTTTACCGATGGCTCCCTTATTGGGCTCGAACTGGACGATATCTACTACTTTGGGTTCTTTAAGAGGCTTCTCGGCCACTAGAGGGACCTTGGTAGCCCGGGCGTGGCACAGCAGGTCAAAACAGGAGCGGTCAGCACAGCCCACTATCTCGATCCAGCCCTGCAGGAAACAGAAGGAACACAGGGTTATTATGGCGGTGAAGGTTAAAGCAACACAAGATACGAACTTCAAAGTGTAGACACAGCTAGCAGTGGAGGGTGGGAACTACGTAGGATGTTTTGGTCTCTGCGTCCCAGCAGTC